>NW_026623459.1:361056-388730 GCF_030028575.1 Malurus melanocephalus
CCCGCCTGACCTCCGCGACGTCGAGCAGAAGCTGGGGCGCAAAGTGCCCGAGAGCCTGGCGCGGCCCCTGCGCGGGGAGGAGCTGCCGGCCCGCCCCGCCGCCGCGGCCCCCGGCCCCCGCCGCCGCCGCGCTGCCGCCCTGGCCCGTCTGGAAACGAAACTTGAGCTCCTGAGGCAGGAGATGGTGAGTAGCCGGGCGCCGGCCGCAGCGCTTCCGCACCTTCCCTGTGCGGGCTGTGCCCCCGGGACGGGGCTGCGCTCCCTGCGGGCTGTCGGCCGGCCCTCCGCCGCAAGGAGAGGCTGCTGCTGCTGCCCTCGGTGCATCCATCCATCCAGCGGGGGCGGGCCGCGGCAGCGAGGGCTCTGCTGCCGGTGGGAGAGCAAGAGGCCGCTCGTCGGCGCGGCGTAGAGCGAGGGACTTGTCGGCTCCTTTCCTCGCAGTGACTCGCAGTTGGCTTCTGTTTCTCCGTCAGCTCGTGAGACGTGCTGAAAGCTGGAGTACCAATAAACGAAATAATGCACTAATCTCCCGCTGTTGTAAGTGCATTTTCTGCATTGCACCTGTTTCCTGCTCACGATTAATACCTAAAGAGAGACAGGATATTTTCGGGCWGGAAATTTGGCCTGGAGTTCAGGGACTTGATTGCTGGACTTCAGTCTTCGGGGACCAAATTAGTTCCAAACAGGTTGCAGATGATGCAGATGATGCTTAAAAAAAAAAAAAAAACCAAGTATTTATACTTTCATTTAATGATGTATTTTCTTTTACTAGTGGCTTGTGATGGGACTATACTGTAAGTAGTTCACATYTTCTAACTTGTTTTTCTAGATTAGTGCAGGTGCTTGTCCTACTTTGTATGTCATCATCTCAATAAATAGATTTTGCCATAAAATGATGCCATGAAACTGGCTTAATTTTTTCTAAGACAAACCAAAAGAAAACTTTGCAAGCAAGTGARCAAGTAATAAGTGAAGACTTAGTTGATATGATCTGGACAACGCAGGGTACCTTAGATATGCAAGCATAGTTATATTCCATTTTTATAAGGGTGTAATWATTATGTGAGGTCCCAAAAGACACTTTTTAGTAGCAGTTCTTTCCATAGTTCCYGCCACTAAGCTTCTCTGAAATGGGATGAAATTTGATCACGTTGGGATTGGGATTTTTCTGGCAACGTGTTGAGATAACTTTATGTAATAATCTTGGAACTCAGCCATTTACAGCAAACAAATCAATCTCATTCTGYGTGAACGAGTATAATTCTGTACTGTAAGTCCCTCTACAATGCTATATATAAGTAAAAGATGGGTAGGTTTGTTAGGATTTTTAGTGAATAAATGTGCTGGGCTAAAAGGGAAAGAGAATGGATAGTCAGAGCGGTAATAGCCAAATGGTAATGTTAATCTTGTGGTGCAGCTTATAAATCACACTTGCTGTTGTATGGCATCATAKGATTTAAGACATCTTCACGAATCAAACTGTCAGTGTATTCTGTGGACACCTTTTAGCCACCTTTCAGTACCTAAACAGGCCCAAACAAGAAAGCTGGAGAGAGGCACTTTTGACAACGG
This sequence comes from Malurus melanocephalus, assembly GCF_030028575.1. Taxonomy (NCBI): domain Eukaryota; kingdom Metazoa; phylum Chordata; class Aves; order Passeriformes; family Maluridae; genus Malurus; species Malurus melanocephalus. The sequence goes on from NW_026623459.1 coordinate 362,629, forward strand.
CATGTATGTTTTCAGTGGATGACGTAAAAAAGCTTTAATCTGTAATAGGGTGGATTCAGGGGTGTTAGGAAGGAGTTGTTTGCTCGTAGGGTAGTGGGGCAGTGGAACAGGTTCCCTGGAAAACTTGTGGGTGCCCCATCCCTGGCAGTGTTCAAGGCCAGGTTGGATGGGACTTCAGGCAGCCTTGTCTCGTGAAAGGTATCCCTGCCCGTACAGGGACATTAGAACTAGGTCATCTTTAATGTCCCTTCCAATTCAAGCCATTCATTGTTTCTGTGATTTTAGGGTAATGATCACTGGGAATTTCAGTTTTAACATTGAGTAACACACTGTCAGCATATTTCATGTTTATTATTTAATTTTAGGCTTGCACAGTGGCTGTAGAGTGGCCTGCAGGTAGCTTATAAGGTATGGGATGGCAGATTGCAAAGGAAGCAAATAAGGTAGCCAGAGTTTCTTGGCATGACTCTTTAGGCATGTCAAGACAACTAGGCCTATTAAGGAATGAGTTGCCCACATCACATTTTCCTTTCAAGTTGGTCTCTTCACCTGCTTCACACTTGCCAGTTTCATGTCACAATCGTAATTTTGCCTCTTCTTCCTCCTGCCATTAAGTTTCTCTCTTTTCCCTCCCTGCTCTAAGCATGAGCATGTTTAAGTCCCAAAAGCCTTGACYTCTCTTGTTCTTTGTAACTCCATCACTTTCCCTTCTGCAATTTTCTTTGTGATATTGCACATATTTTACTAATTTAAGAACAATATCAGGTAAAATTTGATTTTCTCTCCTTTTTTCCTCTTTTTTACTGCACATGATTTCTAAAAAGTAGCCAAAACCTCTRCTTATTCCACACCTCCTTCTAATGGCTTTGCCACAAGGCATAGGAGGTCTTGACGTGTAGAAAAGTAGSCTAAGGCTGGTGCAGTAGTAAACAGATGCAAAAAATGGAAAAGACTTGGAATTAAAAAAACCTGCTGTCATCCATTAAGCTTTATTTTTCTGTTGTACTGTGATGGCAACTTCTATAGCCTAGTCATTTAATTTTGGATAGATCTATCTGTGCTTTTTTTGCTTGCTTGTTTCAGACTTGAGACAAACTTTCTGTAAACATAAAAAAAACAAAATAATTCGGACTCTTCTAGTTAAATATACAAAAAGACAATATTTGACTTGAAAATGCTGGGACCGTGAGTTACAGTACCTGACAGATCTAGGTGAGGTGTATGTGCCAGCTGTCTATGAGGTTATGTGCCAGCTGTCCCCATCTGCTGGTGAAGGTCTTGAGGCTTRCCCTTGCTCCTTCAAATCCTTTTGCTGTTCACAGTGACTGTTGTTACCTCAAGCCTGATTTTGCTAATGGTTGCTGGAATCACACACAAAACATATTCTTGAAATACAGACTTGCTTGGCCAGATTTACTTCTCTATTCTTATCTTCCACTTTGCCATGAAGACCATTCTGGAGAGAGACTGCATTGGATCCTGAAAACCTTTGMGTTATAAGGCCATAAATTTAGCGGAAACATAAGACATAATTGCAAGTGTGAGTCAAAATACGGTTCTCTGGTCAAACTAGGGTGGAATGAATAGCTGATCCTTGTTTCAGTATGAAATTTGTCAGTGTTACAGCTTTTTATTCRAGTGTACCATGCTCCTGAGATCACCATTTAACACATACACCTTCAGCTCAGTAAATATTTTGTGAGGCTCRTTCTACAGCCTGAAATGATACCACTTCAAAAGCCTCACCCCTCCTTCACAAGTTTTGGGGTTGCTCAAAGGGAGATTTCTTTCAGCACTCGAAGAAAGAGAGTGGGTGGGTTTTTTCTTTTTAATTCAAAAGTTTCTGAASTCAACTCTTTAATGGCTCTTTGCAAGCTAGAAATTTAAACATAATACGGTCTGCATTACATACAATAATAAAAAAAAATATTTTGCATGAAAATATTTCAGGCAGAAAAGGTAGGCTGAATTTTGGAAATGAGGGTAAATGTCTGTGCTGGGACCTTAAAATGAGATTCCTTCCAGTGAACACTGTCGAGAATCAAATACTGTTACTGAGTCTGAGCATCACGCTGGATATACAGAGTGCAGCAGTTTTTAGAGTGAAGGATAAAGCAATTCAAACAATCCTATTTCCAAGGAACTGAGCATACCAGATTTAGGCTAAAGCTATTTGAGATAGAGGTATATTCCTATGCTAACTCATTAGTTGAGTTTTCTTCTCATTTGTTCTCCTAGATCTCTTTTAGTATAACTATTTTTTAAAGGCTGATTAACATCAATCCCTGACAAAATGAAACTGGCATTAAAGCAAATATGGTTATTACAGTGGCAGTCCTTCTTGGTGTTTTTGATGGTTTGTTTTGTTTTGTTGATGCTTTTTCTAATTGGTTTTGGGTATTCTTATTTTAACTATCCCTAGCACAGCAATGAAGGTGCAGGAGGGCAGAGCTGTTGTAGCCCTATTCTACACAAGCTCTACAGTGACCAACTTCATATTTGCATAGATTTATTAAATCCACAGTTGTGAGGGGTCTGCATTTATTAGTTTCTTTAAAGGACTAATTTTAAAAAGTGAACAACTGTGATGTGCAATAGCTCTTCAACACATGCCGTAGGCGCAGTTTGCTACATTCACTGTTTTGTGTGATAATATCAGTTGTCTTAACTGAAGCCAAGATCTGGTTCAGTATGCAAAGCTATGCATCAGATGCTGGTTTTCTATTAGATTAATTGAAATTTTTGCTTAAAAACTTGACTGAAGATAAAATCTTAAATATGAAATTACTAGTGGCTAAGCCTCAAACCTATGCAGGAGAATTTGATTAACATTTGTTTCTTAATGAGCAGTTACTCAGTGAATCCCTGAAGTGAGGCTCCCAGAAACAGAAAGGAGGCATACAGAAGTAGAAATTAACTGGTTTCCCCAAGTCCTTCTGAACTTCACTGGAAAAGGTGGTAATCATGGATCTTGCTCGCAGGTTCACTTCATACCCTCCAATTTGTGTGATGTAATAGAGGAGTTTGTAATTTTTGCATATAGTGGAGATTGGGCAGTGATAATAGAATACKCATGCTAAAAGGGAGTTATAGATTGGTCCTTAGGGAAAATGATCAAATCTACTAAGAAAAAATTGCAGCCTAATTGTAGAGCTAGAACTTGTACCAAGTTTTCCATCTTTTCAGATCATCTCTGAAATGATGAGGTGACCAAGGTTATTTAAATTAATGTATATTTAAACATATGTTTTTACTGGCAAATCCCACTCAGTGCCTGGCAGAAGGATTTGAACTGTGGAACATCTCAGTGTTGCACTCAGTGGAAAGGGAGTCTGGGTGAAATTTTTAAGCATCCTGTCCAACTGCATTTTGGAAGCCTCCAGCCGTCTAACTGGGGAGGTTGTTCTTATGATTGATTGTCTTCACTGAAAAAAAAATTAGCTTGTATTAAGAGGAAACCTGGTCCACTTTGTATCAGCCCAAATTACTGAAATATGATCCCCAATCCCCAAACTTCTCTAGGGAAAAAAAGACCTAACTCCTTCAGTCTTCTCTTGTAAGGCAGATTCTCCTGCTCTTTGATCACTGTAATTTTTTTTGGATGCTTTCTTTAATGGTGCTACTTACAATAACAATAATTTAAAAGTTAAAAGTTACCTTTTGTGTAGGAGCAGGAAAAGCTTAAAATGCGCAATACCAAATAGATCTATTAAACAGAGGTGATGGCAAACAAGTGTGTTTCTGCTCTTCAATAGTTTCTTTTTACTAACAGTAAATAGTTAAAGCAAAAGAGTACATTTTCAGTTAATGTTTTAAAGCTCATAAGATTATTTGTTCTCTGTCCTCAAGGTCATAACTTAGTAAACTTTCCACAGTGGACATGTTTATTTTCTATGTGTTTAATTTCTATGCATGTCCTAGAAGAGAGGTTGAGTATTGAAATCAGAAGCAAATGAGGAACTTACAGGAGTGAAAAGACAGARGATCTGAGCTGTTGAAAAGTGATTGGAATTCAATTAAATTGAATGCAATTTCTCTCATGAATTTCATCTGCATTTATAAATGTGGAAGTTACACTTCCTATAGGTAAGGAGTTCCAAAAGGTGGTTCTCAGTTTACTGTTTGTAAAGATGAAGAACACTGATCATAAAATTATGGACAATCTCATAATTAGAGGGAACTTTTTTGTCCTGAAGGTAGATTTATAGCTTTTGTTATCAAGCCCTTATCCTCATAAATGTGGCTTCTAATTATAAGCTTTTTTCCATGGTGGAAGTGTTTGTGGTAAGCATCTGAAGCAACTCCAGCCTGGAAAGTGACCAAAACAAGTGACCAAAATACATCCAGAGTGTCCATAAGCCATCTTTTATTACATCTTTCAAAGGTGTGAAGAGCACAGTTCAAGCTTTTTCAAATCTAGAAGGATATTGGGGTGATATTTATAAAATGTGTCTGAGGATCCCCCTCTTTGAAGTAGCTCTCAAGGAGGTTTCTCTCCTTCCGCAGAAGAAGATAAGGACACCAGAGTGTAGATAYATATGCCAGGTGTTTTTATAAAGTCAATTAGTCCATTTTGTCAGGATATACAGCCTTGCCTAGAGCTTCCATAAACATGGAGAAGAGCTTACTGGAACACCAATGCAACCCTGGTCTCAGCAGTTCACCTAGCCTTTCTTAATACTTRCGGTTTGTCAAGAGAATAGTATGGCACATTTCTTAATTAACACAAACTAGCTAAGCTGTCAGAGAAGCTTTCCAAAAGCTTTGTTTGCCATGCTGTACAATGAACTGCTCCCAATGCTGTATGGCTCTGCTGGGTGCAGTGCCAGAGGAAGTGAAAGCATTCAGTGACTTTAAAGCAATCGTAAACTGCTATTTAAGTGCTAGGGGTTTCAGATTTTATAAACACTTTACTAGCTTAATTTGTAATTTTGTTCGCTTTGTTAGATATCRGCTGCATTCACGACTAAAATGCTTTCAGGAGAGCCATTTTACTGCATTTTGCTTTGGCTGTGAAACCTATCTCTCTCTAGGTACAGAAGGAAACACATCCAAGAAATATAATGCAACAAATGTGTTGAGTGTTTCCAAGCTCAACATTTTTACCCCAAGGTAGAAACAAAAGTAGAGCAGTTTTGTTGTTTTATTTTGACTTTTTTTTTTTTTTTTTTTTTTTTTCTACAGAATTTCCACTGGTTTCAAGAAAAGTTATATTTTGTTAACTCAGACACTTTTGTGACACTGCTTTTGTTAACTCATGTTAAAGTTTAGGTCCGTTTGTTCGGGAAGCGCCGGGAGAAACAGCAACAAGATCACTATGACATGATCGCTGAACTCGAACTTTATTAGAATTGAACATGCTTTTATAACCACTCTAATGAACTTCATGAATATTCCAAGTRGTCACTTCTCATTGGTCACTTTAAACACAAATTCTGATAAAGGGATGTATTTCGCAACTGTCTGGGGGTCTTACATCAGCCAGGGGGGTACGAAACCTAAAAAGGGAGGCAGGAGTTTTGCCCATCTGCCTGTTGTAACACCGCCCTGCTGCAACTGGCTGATAGCTCCAAAGTAGGCAGCCCTAGCTTGCCACGAGCCTCTTCACACAGTTATGTTTAAAATAGATAATTCCCAACAAGCTCAGACACTTGTTGATGAGACATAGCAAACATTGGACATGACTCTGTTAATATTGAGCGTTTGCTGAATAATTTTAAAACTTCAGACTCAGACCTGGATCCTTTCAATAATTCTAATTGACTAGAAAAGAAACAGTCGCGCACCAAGGAGGAAACTTTGAAGCATTTCTATATGAGGAGAAATAGGATCTGTATTGTTTAGCCATCTCTTCAGAAAACTAGTGAAAATTGCGTACACACCCGGCCTCTACTCGGCCCTGATTAGGCATATCTTGAGTGCTTTTTGGGGATCCATTTTGCGGTTTCCAGTTTAAGACAAGGAGCATCTGGAGCACTAGACCAGCTATAAAGATTGTTAAGGGACTGGAGCATCACCTCTTWCAGGGGAAGGCTGAAGGAGACGGGACAACTGAGCAGAGATCTTATCGATGGGTACAAATATCTTAAGGGTGGATGCCAGGAGGATGGAACCAGACTGTCTTCTCTAGTGCCCAGCAACAGTCAAGGGACAATGGGCACAAACTGAAATACAGGAGGTTCCATAAAAATACAATGAAAAGCTTTTTTGACTTTGGAGAGTCACTGAGTACTGGAGYGGGCTGCCCGGAGAGGTTGTGGAGTSTACCTCTGGAAATTTTTTTAATCTGCCTGGACTCAATCCTGTGCAACTGCCATGGCAGTGATCTATGATTAGATGATCTTCAGAGCTCCTTTCCAATCCTAACTATTCTGTGATTCTCTGATTCTTAATCTATAGTGTTCTTCCTGGACTAAGGTTATCAAGTACATTTTTAAAAGTGCCTGGAAGAGGCCTGTTCCAGCCACATTGAAAATGTGGACTTGTTCTCTAACTTTGGCTGCAAATACAGACCATTTTCTTTGTTAGACAAAAGCAAATAATGCCTGTTTAGAGAAAAGTGCTTAATGRTAAAACATTGGTAATTTAGGGGGTTTATGTTGGTTTTGGTGTTGAAGAATCCTTTCCACAGGCAGGAAAGTTTTCTGACAAATGGGATTTGGATGGGTCTGCGCATAAAACTTGACAGCTTGGAGAAATCATTCAAGGAGTCATTGTAAACTCTAGACTGTGTTTCTAGTCTTTGCAAAACTATACAGCCATGAGAGGAGCCAATATGAAGCCAGAATGATAATTTTTACAGGAGTTTTCCTGTTCTGTGACTTAAAAGTATATTTTGCCTTTGTAGGGCTGTTTCAGCCACTGTGACTGTTAATGGCTTGTCCACATGTCTTGGCAGAATTGTGCAGTGCACTGAAATATTTTTATTTCAAGTGGTGTTCTGTGACAGTGTTCTAGTGTTACAGGGCTTGTAGGGGAAAACCGTAAATCCTTCTAGAGSAGAAGAGAAAGCCTGTTTGCAAGAGGAGAGCAGTACTACTGGCATGCCAAAGCTAGTGAATGCTTCTTTACATCCTCCTTTGTTAGCACCCAGCACCGGTTGCTGAGTGAGTGGAGCAGGGCARTGAAGGCATGGTTGCTGTTTTCCCCATAGCCAGATGAGGTGGCCATCTGTGATAACTTAATAAAGCTATTTATGCATTCTCCAGTGCAGAGCATSAGTCCACCCATTTCAGACAAGAAAGAAAATGCAACCAAAGTGACACAATGATCTTTAATATTTTGCAATGTCTCAATTTTTATTAATTTGTGCTCCAGTGAAATTTAGTAACAAAATTACTTCAAAAGAGCTGTAACCAGTCCTTTTCAAATACAACCAAGCTTTTCCAGTCCAAACCTCCTGCGTTTTCCTTAACTAGTTCTCTCGTTTTGCAAGCCTTGCACCTTATTTCTGCTCCMCAATTACCTTAGTAGCTGGTACTTCCTCAGTAAAAAAAAAAAAAAAGGGAAATGTTAGCAATGACCTAGATTCCTTCCCAAGCTACTTATACCTCTGATAACTGCACTGATAGCTATGAATAATATTCTTTGCTGAACTAGAGTCACGTCACAGTGCTGCAGTATTCTTCTATGATGAAATCTTTGCTAAGGACAAGTTTAAGAAGAGCAATATGATATGAGCTGGAGTTATGTAGGAGAAGCTGAGGGCTGCACTATATGGTGTGGATAATAGTTACTGATCAGAAAAGGGCTCAAATAATAMGGAAAGAAAAATTTACCTATAGTGCCTGGTTTTGCCTTGTTTATAGTTCACTACTGATTAAAGTTCCTACCTTCTCATGTCCTTGCCTAGAAGTGTAGGATGTGTCTTAATTGTTAATATACATTGATAATCATGCCTTGTGACCTCCAGAATTAATTTCTTTGGTGTGTTMTGTAGGAAACAAAGGGGTTTCATGTTTGGTTTTTTTTTGTCAAAAGGGCACAAAAGCTGCAGCTGGTGTTCTCAACACCCTGCTRGGCTTGTTCTGGCCAATTTCAGTATTTCAGAATGGCTCTAGCCTCTTGTTTACTTCTAGATTTTTAACCTGTAGACCYCAGATGCAGGTTGGCTTCTAGCTGTTTGATACTTTCTTAGTGGATGGAAAAGAATTAAATGACTTGACTTTTTATAGATACCTGGCAATTTGAAAGGGTGTTTTTGTCCAAAAGACTCAAAATGGGGAACTTCATTTTATCTGAAAGACCTCAAACTTGCTAGTACTTTTAGAGAGATGTAAAGACTGTAGAAACTATATTTTGGGAGAATGGTGATTGTACCACTTTGGAGACTTGGATGAAGTTTTACATTAAAAAGAAAAATGAAGCTGAATTTAAATGATATGGAACTTCAAATAGTTCACAAAGTAAACATAAATAAAACAAAACAAAACCTCCTTATTTTATAAAATATTAGCTCATTTTCATTCAAAAAGTTTCAAAATATTTAGCATGGAAACATAATGCTCATAATGTTTTAATAGAGAAAAAATCCCAGTGATCAGCCAATCACTATTTCTAGTGCTATTGAAGCATTTTTAAGAGCACCTGTGATSACTTACAATGACAAAGCTTCTTGAAGTTGTTTTTTTGTTCTTAGCCAGATAAACCTTCAGTAAATAGAATGGGAGGCCTTTACTAAAGATTTGGTTGTTAGATTAAAAATAGGCTTTCAGTAGGATATACCCAATTTCCAGGACCACAGAACTGTTTCAAACAGAATTCCATTTTGAATTCTAGGAGATTTAACAAGTTTTTGTTTGTTTGGTTTTTTTTTAATCTTATGTCTCTCACCAATGGTATTGTGGAAGCAGACTTGACTGTCAAGAAAGTTCAGATTTCTCTCCAGTATTAATATTGTTATGTCTCAGTTCTGATTTAATGAAGTAAGTTGGGTGGTTTGGTGAGGTTTTTTGTAAGGTTGTTTTGGGKTTTTTTTTTGTTATAAAGTGTTTTCAAACTTTGGTGTTRTGTTCATAAAAGCAGTGTTTTCTAACTTTGGATATACCTATTTTATTTTAGTTACATGCTTTTGAGTATACTTGCACAGTGCCAGTATTAAAATTAATTAATTTTAAAGAGATGAACAGGTATGGAGTAGTTATTATATTTTTTCTTTTTTTTGCATAGGTTTTCTAAGACCATGTTTTGGTCAAGAGAGACATAAATGAGGCACAGAGTGAAATCCAGTTAAAAAAAGAAATTGGATATGCCCTTGAGCTCCAGTGCTGTSTCGTGCTGGTGGGAAGATATGTGCAGTCCTGTGTTGTGGCTGGTGTCCAGAATGCTCTATAATGATGCTGTGATGGTCCATCTGCTGTAACACTTTCTGACACCCACAGCCAAATGTTACGGCTTSATATTGACCTGAATGTTTGCAGTGGTGTTATCTTGTCTGTCAACCAATGTGGGTCCATATTATGGATTGTTCTGGACATGTTCACCTTTATCAGAGTAAATAAATTCCTAAGGTCAGATGATGCTTTTATGAGATGTTTGGAAATATTCAGTAAAACCTTCCAGCAGCATTAGAAGTTTTCCWCTTCTCACACCCTTACGTTTTCTCACTGCTCCCTTTCATGTTAATTTAACTAAACTTTAAAAGAGTCAGGATTTTCCTTTTATATTCATTCATCCTTCTCAGAGTGGATGTTTGTCTCTATGAATTACATGGTACTTCCATATTTAAAGAATTTATTTAACTTTTGTTTTATTTGGACAGGAGGTGAAGAAGTAAGGGCTTAACTAATTAACTTTTTTTTTTCCTTCTACTTGCTCTCAAATGTTCATCATGTTTCCTTCTGACAAYCATTGTCGTATCTACTTAGGAGATACTTAAATAGTTTCATCTTTTTCACAATAATACAAAGAGATGGCCAAAAGAGCAAAGCAAACAAAAATATACTCCCCCCTGAGAATTTTTATTGCATTTAAGCCTACAAAATATGTAAAATAGTATAATGTTAAATGTACGCTACTGAGTAAATGTACTCTACTGGGCAAATGAGTTATCCTAGTCATTGATATTTTATTATCAAATGCACTTGGCAGGCTGCCCACACACACTCCCCAGACAAGGGAATGAAAAATGGCCTTGAAATTCACCTTTTTTTTTTTCCCCAGAGATAATATGACTAAACAATTGCACAACTTGGTGGTATGTATTTTCCTGTTAAGTATCAGGGAAATCAATTAATATTCATAAAATTARAATATTGAAATAGCATGTTACAAGAAAAATGTTAATCAAAAATAATTTCCTGTATCAGATGATAACCACATTAGCATAATATTTTGTTCATATATTTGCAATAAATGTCCTTGGAACCTGCTCATTGAGTTATTTACACTTATTGCCTACTGAACTAACTTTCTGCCTCAGGAAGCTGCTCCGCCTCCTAATTATTCCGATGTATTCTCCTGCGTTATTCTGGTGGTGGCTCAGACCTGACCTGCCTGCTTCCTTGCTTTAGCTAATGGGTTGGTAAGCTCTCCTTACAGGAGAATCCTTTTGTGGCTYATGTGGAATCACAAGGTTTCTTTCTCCTTCCTAGTTAAAAATCCCTACGGTTAAAGCTGTGTTATGTGACTGCCRAATTTTACAGGCAGACCCGCAGAAATATTTATTGTAAGCACTTGGTGAGGTATTGCAGTGAAAATGCAGCATCTTGAAATAGGACAATGACTAGGCTAGAACTTCTGTTTAAAGTAACAAACGGTGCAGACAGAAACTGAAAACTTGACTACTCACTTTAWGAGCAGTTGGGAGTGATTGTAGTGAATGCTACCTAAAAATCTGATATGAGGGTTTTAACAATTTTGGAGTATTCAAGAGATGCAAGAGTATAAGCAATCTCTTGCAAAAGAAGTCAAAAAGTGATCTAAACTGCTTCTGTAGTGTGCCACAATATTTTTGTTGTGACTCATTGAAATACAGCTGAGAAAGGTCAGGGTAACTTTCTTGCTTTGCAGAAAGAAAGTAGATCAGCAAACCATAGCTACAAATCAACACTAGATCACATAAATTTAGCTGTTGTGTATATAACAATTTTGTGTATATATGTAGCTTTTGTATGTGCTCCCTCATTGTGTGAAGCTTACCACAAGCCTCAAAAACAGGAGAAAATAAATGGGAAAATGATACAGCAATGCATTATAACACAAGTCCCTGCTGAAGGAAATCAGCTCCAGAAAAAGCTGTTGATCTACATTTATCACTGCTGACTGAAATTTAATTTAGCTAAATCAGTGTGAGGTAAATCACAGTCAGAGACACATGGCATAATGATGAACATTGCCGCACCTACCTCGACTCTGACAGTCTCCTCTCTGCCAGGCTTTGGTCCRCTTCTCCATTGTTTTGAGAGAGGTCACATACACATTCAGTGAGGTTGCTCGGGTTAGCTTGAGTTATTGTGGTGTCTGAATTAACCAAAGTTAGTTGGCTTTGCTGTGGGGTGTGTGTGSTGCATTCCCACAACCAGTTACTGTTCTACCTGTGTGTAGATGATCCCTTCCAGTTAATGACAGTAAACTTGCATTCTTACTCTGTCACATAAAACTCTCTGCATTTTTAACAGATGATGAAGATTGTGTTCACATTCCAAGTTCAGCCTAGGCAATATAATTTTTTCATCTTGATCCTGAAATACCTTAGCCTAAAGCAGGCTAATTATATGAAGAAACCAATGCAAACACCTTGAATCAGTGGGACAATTTGGAAGCAGGCAAGAAGTTTAAAGACATGCACATGCATATAATTTAATTTAAATGGGRTGTAGCTCCTGCCCGGACTGTTAATCATCCTGTGTGTTAAAGGAGCAGACATTATCTGTTATTTGTGGTTTTGCTTTCTTTTAGACATTTTAAATGAAAAAGCAAAAAAAAAAGCATCTCCTTTACTCGCTAGTGTTGGGAAGGTGTCACTTTGAGCTTGGTCACCTTCAAATCCCATGCTTCACGCTTTATGGGGGTTGCTTAAAAACAAAGCCTGGCATGTCACCAGATTTATCMCTGTTGTAAATATGTTAGCTTGGTTACTCCAGTTAGACAATACTTGAATTCACATATTATGAATTTTGGACTTTGAATAAGTTGCTTATGGTATTTTTATATGTATTCTCTCACAGAATTAGTCAAGGAAGTCTTATTGATGAGTTTTTTATTCTTATAAGTCTTCTCACTATATTTGTATCTTGATAAGACTTGAATATTTTGACATTGCCAACTGTTTTATCTTATTTTCGACATCCTTATCTTTCTCCTCATAAATTAATTTCCTTAGTTATTTGAGAAGTTGTTATTCAGTGTTTGTAACAGTAAAAGTGCCACCAGGGGAAAGTGGAATAAGGTTAGCTTTTTAGAAGAAAGGTGCATCTCAGATGCAAAATAAATTATTATTTGGATATTGTTTATTAGGTGTTTTGTTTTGTTTTTTTTTAATTGCATCTCCAATGATTTCATGGAATTTACTGTTCCATGGAAAGCTGAGGTAATCTCCCTTTAAAAAAAAAATAAAGGGGAGGTAGGCATAGCTGGCAAGCTCTTCATCCTGAGTGACACAGGAAAGAAGAAATTGAATAGGAAAATGGAAAGCTGTCTCTGACACATGCTAGAAAATAGAAACAACAGTAGCATTACTACTTGTGAACCATAGTGGCCATGCCCACCTGTTTGGTATGGAAAAGTTGTACTGGTTTGAAATTCCATTTGTAAAAAGTTTGATAGAGATGGGTATGGTAGTGTTTAACAGCAGATGGACTTGGCTGCAGAGCCCGTTTCGTCTAACCTCTCTGCATGTTTACCTTTGCAAGACTTCCCAGGTGCTGGAACTCTGAGGGGCTTTCCCTGGAATACTGTACTTTGCTATGTTTCCATCCACTTCCACTTTCTTTGGAATTTATGTCCAAACTCAAGCTGTTTTAGAACACAGATTCCAGATAAGCCAACCCAAGATCCATGTTTTAGTCCTGCTTGGGATCCTATGCAGAGCAGAGCTTCTGGTCTGAGTGACTTAAATAGCTCCCTGAATCCATTAACTTGTAAGATTYTGTGTCTTGTAAGAACTTACTTCACTTTGCTGTGGCTAAAAGATTTACCTTGAAGGAAATACCTTAATATTTGGGTTTGCTCACTTCTTTTCCTTTTACTAGTGGTCTCTTTACAGCACAGACTATAAAAGTCTTGAGAAAAAAAAGGAAACTGAAATAATTCAAATGAGCTTAGGGATAGCTTTTCCTCAGACCACATTTTATGTTGCCATTAATATCCCTGCAGGCTTCCTGTAGTTAGGAGAAGCAGCATGTGAATCCAGGAATTTGAGAGAAAGTAATTTGCAGAAAGAAACTAGAGTTTYGAAAATCTTTCGCAAATTAGAGGGGTACACGTAACAGAAATTTTATCTTTGCCATTTCTGGTAGGGAAGGGAACCCACTGTGTTTGRAACCGACTGGAAGTTATGTTCGCAGACATGCAGCAGCAAAACACAAGGCCATTTTGCCCATATTGGGAGTACATACACAACTTCGATCTAAAAGCTGTGTGACCAGGCTAGGGACAGCCAATGCTGGACAATCACTTTGGGTGACTGCCAGGAAGCAATAATTGTCTTTGTTAGACCCCCTGGTCATTAAGAGTTTTATTGTAGAAGMAATAACCCAGTCAAGTCCTTTCTTAAAAACACTGAGGTATATATAAAAATAGCATGAATATTTGTGTATCTCTCTGCGGATATATGTACACAAAARCCCTTATGTTTGTATATATATAAATTCTCTTTAATAAATTATAAGAGTGTTGTACATATTATTACAAGCAAGGAAGAAATAGATTGTTCGAACAAGTATCAGAGGAAGGCACAGACAGGTGTTAAGTCCAGTTCTTCCTTCCAGACTGAAAATCTGATTCTGTCTGAATGCTAATCTGTGCAACTATGCTACCTGACTGTGTTGCTTGAAAGATGCTGCCACTTTAGTTTCATTTTTTTCTGTTGCTGTGATTATCTCTTAATGTTAAGCATTTACTATCCTTCCTGTGATCATCACTATTGCAAATACACATACTAGCAAAATATATAAAAGTTAGCCTGTAATAAGAATTTAGTTTTTGATCYCCAGTCACAAATCATTTCATTTTCACAACATAAGTTTTTGCTGAGGACTGATCTATCATAACACACACCTTCCCTGTGGTGGTCCTGTGCTCTGGCTTAACTSAAAGGACAGCTATAAGAGCTGTTCTGAAATGTCTGTATTAGATATGATACAATGTTTGGGTTATTCTGAAATGCACCTGTTACTGTGCATAACAGATGGAGCTGTCAAGCATGGTGAGATTTTATTGTATTTAGTCCTGCTAGCTGAACCATCTTGGACCAACTTGTTTACTCCAACAACTTCCAAAATAAATGGATTGCAGTTACGTAAGTGCGTAAAAACTAATGTGTCTACRTTAAAGCAGATAAGGGGCAAAAAATGTCATTTTGACATTTTTGTGTTATTAAGCAGATGATGAAGTAACTCATATTAAAGAAGGATGGCACTCGTTAAACTACTTTTTAATAATGATTGCTTTAGGRAAAGCACACTCTTGATATGGGAGAYTTGGAATGACATGGTAGCCAGGAGGAGGAGAATTTTAGTACTCAGGAATGCAAAGAATTGCTTCCAGTAAGGCTRTTCCACAAAAATGCTGAAGCTGTTGGTGTATTTAAAGCAAAAAAATTACTTCCTGTGAACTGAATCTGAAATATATGAGATGTGTACTTTATCTGTTTTTTAGACTTTTTTTTCTGAGTCATATTGGTGCTAGTTCTGTTAAACATTTCCTTAATCAGCCTTTTGGGAAACTTGTCTTCAGGCATGTTTATGTTCAGCAAGTTGCTGAAGTCTGTAGTAGCTTTTGAGAAGCTGGGTAATTTACTGCTTTCATGACAGCCTAGTTGCCAAGCAAATAGTTTATAGTGATTTATTGGTGAGAGTAGGGGAATTGGCTTGAGCGGGAGAGCTACGAAATGGTCAATCTGTTTTCATAACCTCACTTCTGAAACAATGATAGATGGGCAGTATTGTTAAAACTGTGAATGGTAGGTAAAGCTATTTTGCACAGTACCAGGTTAGCTGTGTTAAATTTTGTGCTACTGGATTGAGAATAATTCAGAAGTCATTCCAGGAACTAGGGAAGGAAGCTGGGAATGCATATGATGGTTACATACGCAAAACTGTCACTGGCAAAACTTGAAATCTCTTTGCATTGCATAGGCCCTGACCAGTAACTGAGCACCCACCAGCTGCTCACTCCCTCCCCTCTCCTCTTCCAGTGGGACCAGCAGAGGGAATTAGAAGAACTAAAAGTGAGAATTGKAGTAAAGAAAGTTTTAAAAATGAAGGAAATACATAAAATGAACAAGCGATGCAAAGTCAGTGATGCACCATCTCCCACCAGTAGACCAAGCYAGCCTCCAAGCAGCATCTGTATAGGAAAGATCAAATGCACAGGTTTTATTCCTGGACWTAACATTAGCAAAACATGATACAGTCTTTGCTTTCTTAGAACACTGATTCTGTTCCAGTCCACTGTGTATGAGCAATACAGGTGCTATTTTTCTGTGCAACAATCGTGGACTCAGAAAATTGCATAAAATTTCTATTGTTCATTAGAGTAGATCTTACATGTTTTTTTCTTTATTTTGCAGCTGAGTGAAGACTTTCAAATTCTCARTATGACACATAAGACAGTGTCACTGTTTTATTTTCCAGTACTTACAATGTTTCAGATGAAGAGAAAGAAGCAGTGAATATAAACCTGAGGTCTCACCTTTATTTCTCATCTGAAGAGACTTATAAAGTGGCATGCATAGTTCACCTGTTAAGGAAAACATGGTTAACTCAAATATATCTGTGAAATGCAACAGTGTAATATACTGTCAACACTTCKGTGTGTATGCATCAACCACTACAGCTAAGTGAGAAAGTAGGAGTTTGTTCATGTCCATTTCTTATTTAATTAGGTATTGCAAATGATTTCTGCATATCTATAATAAGTAGTTGACTCTGAACTGGTCACCTTCATCTAATATGGGTTTAAATAACTGAAATATACAGGTCCAATAAGTACAATACTTCAACTCTCAGGCATTTATATGGCAGATTTTAATGTCCACTCAGTAGCAGTGTGAGTAAAAGTTAAAGATTCACAAGTTTTTTTCCAAATTTTGCACATCTTAAAATTTTAGGTTGATCAAGTAACCATAATAAGGATAACTTGGAGGGAATGCCTAGCTGTCTGTAGCTATAAGCAGCTTAGAGTAATTATAAATAGACATGCCTTTGTATCTTGCTTCTCTGATTAAAGAAAAGCTATCCCTAGGAGTTGTCATAGCAGCTGTGCTTCTCATCTAAATAGCATTGTACCAGTCTGTGTTCAAATCTTGTGAGTGACTAGCATTCCTGTTAATGGACTKCTTAGGTAGGCTGATCAGCTTCCCACTGGACCTTCACTGAAAGTGTTAGTGTAACTATACTGTTTGTTTGTCTGTTTGTTGGTGGGCTTTTTTACTAGTTATTGAAATAGATTTGTCCTAGATAAGAAAGCTGGATTTTTTTTTTTTTTATGTGTGTGTGTTCTTTTAACCCAGTCATTGCCTCCAGCCTGTTCTTTGGCTTGATTATGAATAGACTAATTTTTTTTAATCATTTTTGCCTTGTAGGTTAATCTCCGAGCCACGGATGTGAAGCTCATGCGCCAGCTCCTCATCATCAATGAAAGTATTGAATCAATCAAGTGGATGATTGAAGAGAAAGCCATTGCCAGCAGAGGCAGCAGTTTGAGYGGCAGCCTGTGCAGCTTGCTAGAAAGTCAGGAGACATCCCTCCATGGCAGCTGTAACAGTTTACAAGACTGTAGTGATGGACTGGATGGAATATCAGTGGGGAGTTACTTGGACACCTTAGTGGATGATGTCCCTGGCCACCAAACCCCTTCGGATATGGACAAGTTCAGTGATTCTTCYGTCATGGAGGATTCACAGTCTCTGCATAAGCATCCCAGAATTGATTCTGATGAGTACTACTGTTTTGGTTAAAAAGAACAAGTTCCATTGGGACACAAATGCACTTGTATTTACCCTTTTTCTTTGCTGCTATCTTATTTCATGTGCAAAAACCCCAAAGTTCTCTTGGAAAGAGAACATAATATGATACTTCAATTCTGTTGCATAACTTTTCTATTGCTTTTGATGCATTTTCTCCTTAATGGGTTGGGCTTTTCTCCTCGTCCTCCTTACATTTTCATTTTCTTAAATTATTGTCGCTTTTTTTTTTTTTTAATTTTTTACAATGCTTTATTTACAAGCCTGTAAAAGTGGTGAAGGAAAAGCTTTATCTTTAAAATGAAACATCAGGGGATAAGAGCAACAATTTTGTATTTGTTGTCAATAAAATATTCTGATAAATATGTGTTGTCATAAATTTTCTTGACTACCAGGTTTGGCCTTTCYAAAGACACTGTTCTTATTGAGCCTTAAATCTGAATCTTGAAAATACCTCTACAAAATAATTTTCCTTTTGTAAGCAATGAAATTTGATTTTGTTAAGCTGTCTTCAGTTGAAATATAAAGTATCCTAAACTTTTCTGTGTGGGATTTCTTTCATTTTTCAATATTCTCATATCTCTTGCCTAATTTTGATGTTAAATTCTGATTCTAAATTTTCTTTTTAAATTCAGCAGTCTTGCTCTGCTGTCCTTTTCTTTCCCGTTTTACAAGTTAGACCTTGTGTTACCATTTCTTTGCCTATCGGTGCAGTTGAGAGCTGCAGCTAATCAGTTACTTTGAAAGCAGCCAAGAAGTAAAAYGGTAACTTTTTACTTTGGAAAGTCTCTCGCTCTGAAAGTGCCCTGATTCATCCTTTTGTTCAGAAGATTAGGAGGCAGATTTTTCTTTTAAGTGCTTCAGAATCATAAGAAAACCCCCAAGATTTTAGTAAGAAAAAGTAGAAAAAATGAACTGTAATAAAAAGTAGAAAAAAAACCCTGAAATTGAACTAGACACTCTAACAGATGATGAATGTTATTTCCAGCATACAGATAGTGAAAGAGGTGTTGATACTTACACATCATCTAAAAGTGTTCTGTTTTGCCAAGTCTGACAGTATGCCTATTGCCAGTACAGCATGAAATTCCCTCACTGAAGTAATGTTTACTAAATATAAGGCAGGCTTCCATTTAAAAGCTGTTTTACACTCTGTGAAGGATTATGAGTACATGCAGCAGTTGATGTATGTGGGTTTGGTTCATTCTGGGAAAAAAGGCTCTGCTTATCCAAGCCATGTTTCCAGGGATCCATCTTGGCCAGTCTTGAGCAACATCAAGTAGGAAGGTAAAAAATCAAGCAATTGAAAGTGTTAATTTGTGCTTTGTGAGTGGTTCCATTGCTTCTCAATATAGAAGATGCCTGTGTCTCTCAGAATTACAAAACAATTTGTATATTTTTGCTTTGGACATCATGATTTATCCAATAGAGTGATAGTGAAGAAATGTGTGGTTATCAAAAATAAGCCTTCTCAGTTCTACTAAGATCAACCTGGGTATTGCAGATAACTTGAAGAAAAACAAGGCATGCCCTCAAACAGCAATGCCATGCTGATTTAGTTTATCTAGGGTGTTTTTTTTTTTAATTCCTTTCCCAGATAATGACTACTGAATGTGGCTTAAGAAAAAAAATGTTTGAAGAAAAAATCTTGGGAAAAACTTCTCAGTGTGAAATTAAGTAGAATATTGACTGGGAATTCAAAACAGGTTTTATTATTTTCAGTTATTTTAATCTAGGGAGTAGAACTAATTCCCTCTTAYAGAATTATATCTCTCTTGTAAGTTTTTCTACCTTTATTGCTTGGCATAGAATTGAAATATCAGGATGTATACTGTCTCTGAATCTAATGTGAATGTGCAATATCTTCTGTGACTGAGATTTTGGGCAGTAGGCCAACCTGTACATAAAATTTTCTCACTATGAAGAAAATATTCTTAAAATGTATCCCCTTGCATAGCACTGAAATTACTTCAAGGAAAGTACAGCCTGTAGCCATCACCTACCCRCTCACAACTGTAACATGGGATAAAGAATAATCAGTGATAATTTATCACATTATGATTTAAAAGTGCAATAAATGGGAATCAAAGCCTACTAGTAGAAATGGTAAAGTAAAAACTGTATGTGATTAAAAGCTTTTATTCCTCAGTGTCTCTTGACTGGAAGTAGAGAAAGAGTGCAAGTGCATAAACAAAGATGTCAGGAGACTTCTAGAAGGTAACAAGTGTTTCCAGGTGTTTTCTGGTATCCAAGAGCATGAACGCCTTGGTTCTTATTTTTGAAACAGAAAAACTTCAAAGATTTAGGAATGACCTGGATTTCTTAATTGGAATTCACAGGTTTTCATAATCAAAAGATAATGATTTATTCTGACTTGCCACTTAAGATAGACTATGAAGTTTGATGATCTCCTAAAATTAACTTAAAACTGAATTACAACTCGACTGAATGGAAAATTCAATGCTTCTTGAAAAACTATTCCCATTGGCTCTTTAACTTTGCTTTTAAACAGTTTACATATTTTTTCCAGCTTCCTCTTTACCTTGGTCTTGCAAAATCCTTGTGTGGCTTAAAGGAATCTGGGTGCCCTGCTTCAGCATGGACTTCTTTGTAACTTTTTATTTGATTTACAGAACTGAAAAAAAAACCAAAACCCAAAAAAACAAACAAAAAAAAAAAACAACTGTACTATAGAGCAAAGTATCTAAAAGCATTTTACAAAGCTGTGACTGTTTCAAATGGATAAAAGCAACAGGGTTTTTTTGAAAAGTGGATAAATAAAAAAGACCATTAGTTTATTCCCTGTCGTATTCTATCACCTTGGCTCTTTTGACATTTAGGTTGCTTTCAGGAATGTCAAACAATTTCAAGACACTGTAAAATCACAGGTGATGAGCAACCAGTCCATTCCTATTTCTACGCTGTTGAAGTTTTGTCTTTGAAAGACATTCCACTGTGCAAACTGTAAATCAGAGACAATGAGGGGGACTCTAAGGTAAATTTAGTATGCTTTCTGTTTTAGGATGATTGTTTCCTGCTAATGGGTACCAGATAGTAAGTGGATGTGCTCTGGTTCACAAAAAAAAAAAAAAAAAAAAAAAAAAAAAAAAAAAAAAAAAAAAAAAAAAAAAAAAAAAAAAAAATTAAAAAAAACCACAAACTATTGAAGGAGGGGGAAAAGCTAGCATTCTCAAATCTGAAAACTATGGAATTTTACAGATTCTGCCAAGACAGTGTAGTTACAAAGTTTTAAGGCACTTTCAAAGAAACAATTAAAATTCTTTGAAATCTCCCTGCCAGCAGYGAGGTCTGTTATTGATCTCAAGGCTGCATAGCTCAGTCAAATGTAGTCACAGTATGAAGAACCAAGCAGGAGCTCTTGAATTGTCGATCAGGAGGCCAAAAACATTGCACTGGGAGACCAAAGACAGAACAGCACCACTGCCTTTGGAAGGTGAACTACCATTATCCTATAATAGAAACAGGATGATTAGAAAAGACAGAAATCTGGTGTACCTTCTAAAAATGAACCCTGACTTTTGAAGGAAGTGGTAAAATGCTGGAAGTGCTGTAGAACCGTTTGAAGTTTAAAAAAAATCTCTCTGCATTTCTCTTTGAAAAAGAGAACTGATTAGTTGAGTGAAGTGCAGTCTGAAATAATGTCTGGTAACTGCATCTCATATAACCCTATATAATCGACTGAGAAACTGTGGGGGTTTTGTTTAATAATCTGAAGCAGTTACTAAGCTGTCGRAAAAGCTTGTGCTAGTATTTTTCATCTTGCCAACACTTGTGAACCAAGTCTAAAAGATGTGTCTTTGATATAAAGAATTAGCATACACCAAATAAACATGAGATCAGTAGAAAGCATCAATCACCTTGCAGCAAAGGAGGCTTTGTTTTACTTTAAATGTGCTCTCTTACAGCAAGTTTGTCTTTCTCAGAATACCTATGAATTTACTATAGAAACAGTTTAAGAGCATCCTGCCCTGAAACAAACAGAAGCTTTTCCCTTAAATAAATTAAGTAGAGATTAGTGCTGTCTACACTTGACCTTCCCATTGGCCAGAGATTAAATTTCCCTACTAAGTATGTCTAGAGTGAAAACAAAGCTATTTGTTCCCCTCCCACAACCCCCATGGAGTTTTCTATGCTGTGACATACCACTAATTGGGTAAGCAATCTCTATGAAGTCCTTTTAAAAGCCTGCTCTTTCCAGCAAACACATCTGATCTTCAGGACTGACATTCCTTATAATCTTGCGTGGTTTTGYTAGTTCTGTCTCAAGGATGTTTGATATGTCTTTTAGTTACTGTTAGAGGACCGCATGATACAAATACTTGATAATAAATACCAATAACAGAATTTTGGTTTAGGGCAGGGGGGAAGGCTTGTTCTTGGTTTGTTGTTAGGGTTTTGTTTTTTTTTCCTTGAGAGATTTTGTTTTGTTTTGTTGTGTTTTCAAAAACTGGCTGCAAAAAACAAGTTGGTAATTTTGAGCAATTTTGAATTTTTCCCCCCTTTTTTGTCTGACATTCATATGGATAGAAAGCAGCAGCTTGAATCCAAAGGTCTGAAATTATGCTTTTACCTGTGAACAGTTATCCTCAGTTCAAATTTGTCAGCATTGCTGGGTCCAAAACTTTATAGCTGACAGATATWACATTATAAAACTTTTAAACCCTTTCACAAAATGACTGCATTGCTCATYGTCCATAAATCTGTGAGACCACAGAAACCCTTTAAATTTAGAAAGGATATTGCTTTGATTTTTTGAAGGAAGATGTTATTGTTAGAACACAGTATATTTTGATTTATGAATTATGAACTCAAAGAACAAAGTACACAATAAAATTTAAAATATTTTTTTTTTAGGTCTGTCATATACTACACTCTGTTTCTCTTCAATGTTGTTGCCGACTTTATCTTCAATGCATGTTATACCCTTAAAAAATAAAAAACAATCTACTTTTTCATTATGTGAGGCTTTTTCAGAGTATTTCAGATTGTAAAAGCATTAAAACAATGCACAAAATACTGCATTAAAAATAGGCTTTAAGATTTAGAAATTTTAACTGTAGCTATATATTGTTGGTAATATGCCTATTGCTAGTACTTTCTTTTGAAGAAAGAAAATCTCTTTTTTGACTCTAAAATACTCTTTTATTTGCATTCCAAGTAAATTTCCAGAATCTTGCACTATGGCAAGAGAATAATAAATGGTGYCTGTGAGATTATTTGTAGAAAATCACTCGGTTAATTCTTTGTTCAAGTTTTACTGTCAGAAGTGTTCCCATCAACCTACCAGATGAATGTCTAAGCAATAACATCTGTCTTATCAGGAAAATCAGAGTTAAGCGATATAGCATAAAGTAGTATTTGTAACAAAGTGATTGTGCTGCCTTTTTAGGGGAAAAAAAACCCACAAAACAAACCACCAAAAAAAAAAAAAAGAAAAAAAGAAAAAAAAAACCAAAAAAACGAAAGACATTTCTCTAGGAGAGGAAGGGAGACAATAATAGAGAGTTATCAGTGCACCCAGTCCGGTGTGCATCAAAATGATGGAGGATCTCAATATTTTATGGACAGATCTGCCCCTATGGCCAGGCTTGCAGGAGGCAGCCTAGATGTTTTATATGCAGAAAGCAAATCAGAATGCTTTCTCTGCATTTTCAATTTACTAAATTCTACCTAAAAGTGTTTATTATACTGAGAAAAAAAAGTATTATGAACTTGGCATTTGTTAGTCTGTCTTTCCAGATTGCTTATTATATCCTTAAGACCCTCTGATTTCCAGGGAACCATTCAAATGTTTGAAGAAAAAAGTGCTACACTTATATTGAAGTAGTACATGAATATAAAATGCTATTTAAGAGTAGTTCATATTTATTTTTCCTCTATTCATTTTCTGAAAGCCACTTTTTTTTACAAGTCAGGCTTTTCCAGGTAACATGAGAGAACTTCCACAGTATGTATATATTTTGCAATCCAATTATTTAGGCAAAGTTATTAATTGCCCAGTTGATATCACAATGATCAGATCAGGGAGGGCCTCTTCACCTTTTGTGCATCTCTGAGAATTTTGATTGCTCAGACCATTTGTTTCAGAAATACAGTGCCCTTTGTTCCTGACAAATGGCTATCACACAGTTTGCACAGTCAAGTAATCCTAAAAATATTTTGATGAGGGGGGAGGAGAAGGGTAATTAAAATGCTCCTCGCTTTTTGCACAGAGGAGCTGTGTTTGGAGCTCTTAGTGACATAACTCTCGAGACAAATATGGCTTTCATTGTGCCACCCCACCTCCCCGTTGTCTGAATTAATGTAAATATTTGCTTCAGTCCATGAAGCTGCCCAAAGTCACTGCTGGGTCACTTTCTTTCTGGTATTCAGCATGCTGATATCAGCGCAGAGATTTTCAGAATGAGTCACAGGGCTCTATGGGAAGCTCCTGACTTGTTTAATCTTCACACAGAACTGATTGCTCTTCAGCACACCATTATCAGGAAAGGCTGAGTTGAGTAAGGCTTTCAGATAATAATTACGGTTTTTTAAAAAAATTAATGTAAGACTAGGGTTTTCAGTCTTATCATTCCACTTGTCATGCTGTGGTTTAAATTAATCTGGCCACTGACAAAACTGAAGGGCGAGTTTCAGTTTCTAAGAAGAAGACTGATTTATTGATGACCCTTTATGCTGAAGCATAAATAAAAGAGAAAGATACCATCAAAAATGTTATGAAAATATTATCATTATCCTTTTTGCTCTGAAATTGATTATAATTCAGGTTGTTCCCCTGGAGTTGCTGAAGGACATTTTTTCTTTTTTTTTTTTTTTTTTTTTTTTTTTAATCTCTGGGAGAGAATATAAACTATGCAGAGAGTGTAGTTTCTTGGTGAACTGTAACACACAGATGAGGGAGTGACTGACCGTGGATACAGTATTCGAATAAATAGAATTTGCCACTGATGCCAGTGAAGTATGCACTAGCAATGGTCCTGAAGACAATTACATTATGATTGATTTCCAGAGGTGGATCTTACAAACAACAGGGAATTTGATACAGATTTGTGGAAACTTCCTTAGAGGCAAAGGTATGGTGGCTGCAGGTTTTGGGGTTTCAGTTGTGGGGTGGTTGTTTGGGTGTTTTTCCCCCCTGTGCAATGGAAAGGTAAAATACCCTGTATATGTACTAATCTAGGGTTGAGGAAATCAAATACCTTCCACTTTTGTGTCTGTGCTTCCAARTGTTTGGCAGTTAGAACCATCAAGATATTCACTGAATAATGCTAATCTGTAACACCCTGCCTAGAGTTGGACTTTCTGTTAAAATACTGACATTTCTGTACCTTTAAATAAGCTTTCATGAAATAATACTTTAGTATGCATACTTTAGTATGCATTTCAATTTCTATTCAAATCACCTTCAAGCAGTTTACTGAGGAAGTCAGTCCTGGACCAATGTTTCCTTACATTTCTGCACAAGATCAGTTCTTTGATTTTTGTACTTCTCTTTTCCATAATGTAAAAAATTCAGCATACAGTAAATTGTAGAGGGTTTTTTTTTCCCCTTACCATTTTCATTTGGGCCAACAAAATTCTAGCAAGACTTTTAAGGCTTTGTTGTTTTTAAAAGATGTTAGAATCATTTAGAAAGACAAATTTACCATTTTTTTAAGAGATAAAAAATAGTATAGGACTTAACAAGACAACATCCACTTATTCAGATCCTTTACCACGACAATTAGGGCAATAAAAGAAAGGAGTTTGGTTCACTCCATATTTGCATGTCAATCTTGACGTTATGACATGAATATTTCTAGCTTGAATTGCCAGTTTTGCCATGATGATTAACCACTGACAAGGTAAACATGATATATTGACATGTTTTAAGACTAGGTGGCATATGATCTACCCTGGGAAATGCTTTCAGTGAGGCATCCTGGGAATGGCTGATTTGTGCTACAAATCCCAAGTTGAGTTGTGTGCATTTATCCTGATGAATATTAATCAGYAGGACCTGAGGTGGTATCTGGAACGTACAGTACACAGAAGACTGTGCCATTAGAGTCTGTCATGAACAATGTACAATTCATTCAATTTATTAATGCTCTGTTTCCCCTTCAGGCAAATCATTTCACCACTGTGTGATAATAAAGGACTTCAGTCAGACAATTTTGACAAACTTGACATGTTATTGAAAAGAAGCCATGTTCTCAGATGAAAAACCCACAGCTTGCTTTGCTGGGTTTTCTCACAACCAGGCCTGGAAAAGGAACACACGTTTCCATCAGCACCAGGTTATTTTACGCAAAACTTAGAAGTTGGCATTTGTATGGTATTGAAGAGAACCAWTTAGAGAGAAAGATTAGGAGTTGGAGAGACAGGGGAGAAAGGACTGTAATGCAGCCAATGATGTCAAAAGATGCTGGTGTCATGCAGGTTCCAGCTGGTGGTTAGCAGCCAAAATCACAAAGCAGAATCAGTCATGAAAGACAGGAACTGGCAAAACAATTGTGTCTCATTTGTCTGCTCTATCTCCACGGCGGATCTCAGGGATGTGTACGCTTGTAGGGCAGTCACCAGGCATCACTCCTTCTCACGGGCTTTCTCCACATATAGGGGATAATTTCATTAACCCTTAAAATGCTGCAGCTATTCTACCTCTCACCCCAATCTACTTTCCCTTCACACCGTGGAAAAAGCCTGGGGAAAAAACTTAATCTCTACCTTTTAACACTTAAGCAAAGCATCCTGGTAGAAGAACTGGCCAGTATTCAACCCACCTTCACCTCTCAGAACTGCACGGCAGGATTTGCTAGCTGCTGATTTGGGCTAACCAGTGCACTAAACAGAACTTTATTAGCCAAAAAGTGGTGGAGAAGGATCAAGTTTAAGGGTTTACAATTCCTTAATTCAGCAAGAGTCCGTATTCTGCTTKTGCTTCAGAAGCTTGTATACCAGATGGGGCTTTATT
>NW_026623459.1:388821-395975 GCF_030028575.1 Malurus melanocephalus
CCCTATGTTTTTGATATGGAGCAATAAGGTACAAAGGTTTGTCACTTTTCCTTGATAGGGAGGGAAGTTCAAAGTACGGTTTGGAACAGAGCCCGGAGTACCTAAGTCAACCTAAGTCACATAACTTTATCAAGGACTACCTTTTCATTTTTACAAAATACTGTTCTCTCCTATCGTTATCTCATCTTCAAACACTGCTTGTGGCTTTCAGCCTGTAAGGAAAAATAATTACATATCTTCATGTTTTTTCTTTGTGTTTTATGTGTAGAATTCTTGAACAGTTAGCCTCCTTTTGGAAATGAGGACTTATTTTCTCTGTTTAGTAATCTTAAGCAGTTATTGTTTACATTTTCAAATTGTTTAAAATTATTTTAATTTAATGACTCATCTAATTTTTTGAGCTTCTGATTTTCATAATAYTAAAGCATGGACTTTGGTTTCTCCCTTTCATTGAGGTAATTGAATTTAGATAAGAGTAATAGTCTTCCCCTTCAGCATCAATTTATTTTCAGCTGAGAACATTCATTTTTCACAGTRTAGGAGATTTCCTTTCAAACTTTTGAAACAATGCTGTTGGGGTATTTTTGCCTTTTTGAAAAAAAAAAAAAAATAACCCAATACATGAATATTTTGCCAATCCTACAAATCAATCATCACTTTAATTTCATTTTACATGTCCTTCCCAGGAGGAGCATTTGCTGCAGTAATAAGCTCACTCAATAAAATGCAAACATGAGGAAATCTAGTCCAGAAAACAATTGGCTTTCTTGACACACCAGGCAAAGGGGGAAGAGCTTWCTCTATGCCCCAGCATAATCTTCTTAAGGAACAAGGCAAAGGATGATTTTATCTGTTTTACCTACTTGCCCCTAGCTATCCTGGCTGTGCAGTGGGGTGGAAAAATGTACCTTTTCATGGGAAAGTTCTGACTGACTTTCCAAACAAACATTACAAAGCTGATTTGTAGTCAGGCTCTGGCAAACCAGTTTCCTACAACCGTTCTGCAAGTGTAGGCATTCATAAGGCATTCWTTGCAGAAAGATACTTAAGTATGTGGTTAACTTCAAGTGAGTGAGTAATCTCCTTTATTTCAATGGGACTATTCATGTCCTTAAATGCCCGGCTGAATCAGGAACTAATTCCTTCTGGTTATCCTTTCAGCCTGCACAGAGACAACTCTGTGCAGACATTGAACCTCTCCAAATGAAAGTTTGCCAAACAGTCTTTCCTTAATATCCAGAGCTCATTGTTTTCACTGCCTCTAAAATGCCTCTGTTATCACCACATTACTGGAAGACAATCCAAGTTTCAGTTGTTTTCTTCTTAATCTTTACAGAGATCATTTTGTAGCAATATACTGTAATAATGGTGTAATTGAAATCTTGACCATACCAGGGCTCAGTCAAAATCAGAGGGTTTATTAGTCAGAATATGAGTTAGTTTTCTTCTTTTTAAAAGTCAGTACTTGTTTTAAAATATGCTGCAACCTTGGCCAACATTTCCGTCCGCTTTTAAAAAAAAAGGGAAAATATACATTATGAATAGGGAAAATGTCAGTCATAGCCCAATCAATACTACTGTCTGTCATGGCACCGGCTTGATGTTGAAATTTCTGATTTCTTTGTCAACTTGTCAGAAATCTTCAAATTATATCAGGGGGCAGGGGGGACTGAGAGGGAGAGACAAAAAAACCCCACTCTACAAATGGCTCTCTTTTTCCTTTTTTTGGTTAAGGATTATGGAAGCCTGAGTGAAGAACGCACTTTTCAGTTCTTTCCCTGAAGATCAATCCTGCAACCTGCTAGCACTTGCTCCCGTGAGTTGTGTGCTAACATGTTGTAGTGTCCCTGAAGACAATAAACGTATTACTCAAATATAGAACAGTGACATCCGGAGAATGAATTTATTAGTAATTCTCTATCAGTTCTGTGTGAATACTCTTCTAGGTCCCTGTAGTATTTTTACCCTCACTTGGTGAATTGTCAACTGGTAGTGACTAATGACTAAGCTCAGACTTACTAGGCAAATTCTCTTATGTTGGAGTACACTGTTCCCTATCGATAAAGAACARGCAGCAAAAGCCTCTTCTTTTTTACTGTCTCCTGAGGAGCCATTAAACTATCACAGAAAAAGGGAGGTAAATGCACAAGAARTTATCCTTCTAATTGGCCATATGTAAGTGTACACAGCGGAGAACACTGTGGAGTACGAAATGTGTCTTCAGATCAAGAAGCTCAGTCATGTAATTGGACTTTTCACACAGTGTCTCTGAAGTTGGTGAGGGATTAACTAAAAGGGAATCCTTTATTTTCTCACAAAGACTAGAGGAAGTTATGTGCCCTATCTTCATTCTTTTTCCCATACCCTGTAAACAGAAAATACATAGACACTGTAGTTCTAGGGATGAGGAAGCAGAAATGTATATAAATAGGTTGCATTTAAAATGACAATATGACAATAAGATCTTAGCATGAGCAGAATCCATTAAAACAGTTGGAGACTCTTTCTGTCAAAGGCTGCACACCTGTTCAGGTTTATTTATCCAAATTGCCAGAATKACTTGTGTGACAATAAAGGACATGCCCACATTGTACCAGATATTAGTGCCACACAGTGTGACCAGTGTCATTTACTGTTTTCTGTCTGTTATACTATCTTCTCCTTACATGTGTGTGCTGTGACCTCAAAATAACCTAGACCTGCTAGGGAGAATTAAGCTCAAGTGTGAGACCATAAACAGCATAAATCCAGAGGGTTTTGGAGCAAGCAGCCTTCTTGCAAAACAGGACACCCCCAAACCCTCATTTTACAGACCAAATGCATTTTTACTGTGCTCTGTCTTGCAAGAATATTTCAACTATTTGTTCTTTATTTCTTTAATATAATTCTTATTTTAATTTTAAAAGTGGTTTATGCTTACCAGAATCTGCACCTATTTTTTTTTTCATTGGAAATACAAGGATTTTTTAGGAAATGATCCTTTGATTCACTCTGAAGTTCAAGGACATTCAGACAAATGGTTGGCTGGATCACATTTAATGGATTATACCAAATAGAATGCAAGAACCACGAAATCTGTATAATAGGCTGTGGAATTAAATAAGTATTGACCAGTGCAGAAGGAATCAATGGCTGTTGAAAAAAGAATGATTATAGTATATTGCATCCGCAGGGTATAAGCATATAAACACATGCAAGTGTTCAAACTTTCAAAGATTTTTTGCTGATTAGGCTATGGAAAAAAACTCTAGGAACTATCATCTAATCTAATTGTTGCTTTCACGGAGAGGGAGGAGCAGTACAGGGACAGTTATTCTTGTCATAATATGATAATATCTWTGTGGCAAAAAATACAGGTAGCATAAATTCTTTGGGAACTGTCTAAATGWTTAGAAGGGCCTGATCTAGTCTGACAAGAGCTGGAATGTCTGTAATTGCATTAGGACAAAAACATCAATTTATACTCACTTCACTGTATAAAGCTATGCAGTAAAATAGCTTCAGGGGATTCCATGCTRTTTACATGGGAAAAGCTTCCAGTTTGTTGCGGAGGAACACAAATATTTTGGGCCAACATCTCACTGAAGTGTTGAACTGAGTCATAAGCACTATCAGTGTACATAGACAAAACAGTTTTCTTGCCCAAAAAGGTGAAAACAGCACTACCAAACCCTGTCAAAACCTCTGGCATAGAAGTGTCTTTGAATTTTTTGTGTTGCTTTTTGGAGATATTTCTTTGTGTGAGACTCATGTTTTCCCTACRGAAATGTGTTGCCTTTCAAAAGAGCATGCAGCTACAGTCAATTATTTTTCAATGTGAATCTCTTATATGGTTGATTGACTTCCTCTGTCAACAGAAATACATGAATATTGATGTTCTTTCCAATACCATAATACAGCTTAAATACTTTTAACAATAACTATTGAATTCAGTAAGTCTGATAGTTTGACTTGAATAAGTTGTCCTGAAATAAAAGTCAGCTGCTTAAAAATGTATTGCCTGAAACTCAGMAAATAGATCCATATTTAGGTAAACAAGGAAGTTCTCCAGCATCCCAAAACACTAGRCAGCACCATGGAACTACATTTTCACCACATTTATGCTTTCTACTTGGCAGAAGGTATTGACACCATATTAGCAGAATGTTATCAACATCTTAAATTCTGTGTTTGTGTCTTAAATTGTGTCCGGAAATGTGCAGTAAATGTCCAAATGAGGTGCACACCWGAAAGTCCTTGAATTCAAGAGAGAAGGCCAAAATGCTTGCTCTTCCTAGGAAGTTTGAAGACTTTGGCTCAATTGTGTTCATTAAGAGTTCTACCAATATGACTCTGGCTATTGATTTAATTCTGGCTACTTGCTTGACTCATGCCCAGATCGAAGATCTTTCCACTAAGAAAGACTAATTTTACCATCTTTAATTCCCTGGTGGTGAAGCTTAGTTCAAAATGCCCATTAACTTCATATTAATCAATTAAATGCGCGCATGAGTGAACAGTTCCATTAATTATTCAACTCCATCAAATTCAAAATTGGCTTGGACTTTATGAGCATCAGTTAAGCTGTGGATTTCAGTTGGATAAACAGATCTGTGCAGGAAATATTTRTAGTCTAAATGAGTTCTAAGGTGGAGAACTATTTTTGTTTCATGTTTCTTTCAATAGCTGTCTTGGCTGAAGAATGACAACTTTGCCACATTAAAACTATTCATAAAGCCAGACATTATTCACTTAGTGGCTTAGGTTGAACTGAAAGGAGAATTATTTTTGAGATATAAAGAAATTTAATTTTGACTTTTTTTTCCACTCCATCCTTAGAAAGGGGACCAAAACCCTGTCTTCCAAACAAATAAGAAGGAAGTCCTTTCTCTTCTTGAAGACTATTATTCAGCCTACCTTTAAGATGTGAAAATCCTGATTCAAAGCCATTCTAGCCCTAATTTCCATTCCTTTGCCTCTAGATACATCCCTATTGAGTCATATGGTTTATAGTTTAAACCAGTCCCCTAGGAACTGACACATCTGACTTTTGGTCCTGTTTCTATTTTTTTCAATAATATTTTATGTGCATTTTCTACGAAAAAAGGTCCACATCATCAGGAGAATGTTGAGGGCTCATCTCCTATGAAAGAGTTAACCTTTGTCCTAATGTTTTCTATAAACCAAGCTAAAAAGGAAGTAAAATTAAAACAATATTTTAAGCTTRATAATATTTTTAATTTGACATAAAACAACTTTTTCTTTTTTTTTTTTAGTTTGACATCTATACTGGCATATCCATTTTTGAGACAGGTTTAACGTAAGAAGGAGTGCACCTGGAAGACATTACAGAAGTTGTTTTCAAGCATATGAATATTTTGAAAGTAGATGTGGAGCCAGATCTTCTATGCATTCTATTTATCTTCTTCCTTGATGGTAACAGCCCTGAAGTGTTTGAAGAATGTAATCATATTCCTTTATTTAGCCAAAACAAGGTATTTATTTCATCGGAGCATTCCTCATAAAACAGTCCATACAACCACAGGTTTATTTATGTTGCTTTCTCTGAACTGCCTCCAGCACGCTGAAATTCCTTGGCACAGAGGTGCTCGTTCCCACGAGCTGTGTTTGAGGTGTGGTCTCTTTCATGCTACCCAGACTGGAGCGATCGCCTCCCTGGGCACAGCCCTGTGCCTCTGCATGCACAGCCTAAACTTACACTGGCATTTTTTTGTTGCTCTATTCCTTGCAAGATTATTTATAATTTGCTACCTGGTGTCACGCTGAGGGATTTTGGCTGAATCTCTCTTCTGATAAATATATTTGTTTCAGATTATTCTTTCCTGAAGATGACCTGCATGTTTTCTGAGTTAGGCACACTTTTCTTATTTTCTGACCAAATTTCTAACTTTTTTGATTTCTTGTCTAGGTTTGGCACTTTTCTTTTACCAGGTTAAACCTTATAATATGTAAATATCACTCACATTCCATTTCTTCTTGCTCTAAGTTCATCAATGAGCAAAAGAAATGAGATGAAAGTTAAGCTGGAYCTTTCTGGCCTCCACTGCTCTCTGTAGCCAATTATTTTGCCACTTAAAGCATTATTTTTGATTAATAATTTTACCATATCTCCTAGTGAAATCTGTATATGTGCATTCCGATATCTTTTTCTTGCCTGATTTTGTTCCTGAAGTAGTTGGYAAAATAAGAATTCAGATGAGTAAAATTACTTTAGAGCAACTTAGACGCATACCCATGTCAACACTTTTACCTTAGGAATTTATATGTACAAATTATTTTTGTATATAAAACCCTCAGAATTTCAAACGTAATTAGCTTGTCATTATTGCTGTCCTAATATAAAGAACAAAAGTCTAAAATTATGATCAACAGGAAATTTAGGTTTGTTGTGCCTGGATCCTAACCACTACACCATGTTAAGTCCTGGTCACAAGTAACCCTTGCAGAAATTTAAAGTGTTGGAAATAAAGGAAAATATTATTTCAGAAAAACTAAATAATGAAACAGTTGAAAAAGGTGTCCTGTAAAATGCAAGAATTCAAGAAGCTTCAACTTGATTATAGAGAATTGTTCCAATGATGTAAAATCTGTATGTTCATATGTAGAAAGAAAAGTAATGTTAGATTTAATTTGTTCATAGGAAGAATAATTCCAAGGCTGCTTCAAAGTATTTGGTCTTTAATCCCACTGTTGTTGGAAAAGGAGGYTGGGGCAATGCAAAATCACCACTCTCTTAGTTATTCTGAGCAAGTATCAAAATAAATTTAATAATAGTGCTTGGAAAGACTTTGTAGATGAATAACAGCCTTGAAAAGAATTTTTTCTTAAGGAATGAGAAAATGTTTAAGACAGCTTTATGTGGAAAGTAGGAAGGCATTAGTTTTATGAAGYGTAGGTCTGGATTTCACTCTCTTGTTAATGAAGGACCACTGATGACATGGTGTTTATGAGCTGAGGAGAAATTAATATTTTACTTGACAGTGTATTGCAAACAAGATGGAGAAATATATAAAGGTTTTACATGCTTAGAACACAACAAATGATTTTCATTACAAAACAAAAAGTAGGAAGATGCTTTAAAGTTTTGAAATTTAGATTTATTGGATTTAGGGGAGTTGGTTTGGCTTTTCCCTTTTTTTCTTTTTTTTTTTTTT
>NW_026623459.1:396018-406058 GCF_030028575.1 Malurus melanocephalus
AAGAGCCACAAAAAGGCCACCCCCAAAACACAGTTGAAATGGTACCTCTGAAAACTGTTGTTCGGGAATGTTTCATAGCCTCCTATCATGCAGTTTGATCCAAGGTATCACAGATATTTTGGTATTCCATACCAAAAGAGACTTCAGGAAAATGAAGACTTCTTGAAAGATATTACTCATAGGCAGTTAGATGTCAGTATATTTTTGGTACATAGCCAGTACAYACAAATGTTGTTGAAAGCATTCCACACCTTCATTTTTAGTCGGAAAGGCTGGGCTGCCCCTTGTGGAGCAGAAAATTGCCGTGTCCTTTTTATCCAATCATCTCATGTTCTCTTTTTTCAAGASCTGTATTAAGAATTCCATTCCTAAGACAGTCTGGAAACAGAGTATTACAAAATTCACCAATCCTGGAAAACCTTGTGGAGWAGAAAACACGTCATGACAGGTGCCTGGAATCCTTTCTGGCTCCTTTGCCAGATCCTGCTGCTTTGGGCTGCAAGTCTGGCACATAGCTGGGAAAAAGGTGACTTTGTACCCTACTTTAGAAAAAGGTAAATGAAGCTCTGCTGTTTCCTCAGTAAGAATTCACAGAACAAAAAAATTGCGTTTAATAAAAAAAGTGTTTTCCAAAAGAACCATTCAAGAGAAAATGTTTGACCAGACCTAATAATAAGTAACATTGAAACATACTTTGATGGGTTTGATTCTGTAATGAGACAGAGTAGGGGATGTTCAATCACCGTACAAAAAATTGAAAGAGRCACAGAGATTGGTCCAGGAATTCCTCCATGAAAGATTCAGACAYATTTTTCTGTGATTTCACTATGTTTTTGAATGTTCTTGAGAAATGGTTTGCATGCTGTAGTGTTGCAGAATTTTACATGTTCTCTATGGAATCCAAGTATAACTACTCYTTTGTCAAAATATGTTAGGTGTTTTTTCAAATATCCCAGAGCAATGGTTTCATCCCAAGGGTTTAAATCTAGATGATTTACAGTCCTTCTCATAGCTCCTAAAGGGAGGTACAGAAGCGTGAATGTTTGTGAAACCAGCTCTGTCTTTAACTTTTCTTCAGATCTTGGACAGGTAGTTCCAGCTCCAGAGCTTTAGTTTGGTGATATAAGAGCTCATATCTATAAACCGATATGAGATAAAATTCAAAAAGTGATTCCATGTGGATTGCCTCATTGTTTTTTTTTTCCTCATGGCCTCAAAAATCCAGTGTTTGGTTGAGCACTGTTAGAGGTGTGCAGTGGGGCACTGCCTCTTGCACTGTGCAATATATACAAGAGTCTTCTGTCCAACAGGCAGATACAACCCCTGCCACAGCCTTTTACCTCTACCATTCCCACCTATGTGGCAAGATTGGGTTGGTCTCCTTTCATTTTCTAAGGAAAGGGAAGTACAATCTGTTTTCCAYGCTGTTTCAGCTATGATAGTGCAGTGAGTGAAAACTCAGGCCCAGTGTTTTATGCTTTAAAGCCCCGTGTTTCTTTCAGCATTCAGAAAGAAAAGATATTTGAGGGAAAGATTGCASCAGGTATGCTTACTGGCATGCAGTGTTTTGTTTTTAGAATTTGTTTAAATGTGAGGTTGAAGAAATATTTATATTCTATTTGAGAGGAAAGTACTGCAGTGTAATACTGTGGTCTTCCATCGACTAAAGACCATATTTTTTAGTACTTAAAACAGTGCTGCAGAGTAGCATCCCTGTCTGGGGAATCAGGCCAAGAACTTTTTTGCCTCAGTTCACATATTCTGATTTTAAAAACATACCATACAATTAGTGTAGCCTCTATTGAATGGTCAAACTCAGTGGAAAAGATAAATGGAAAATTGTCATCAAAGGGTGACATGCTGTCTTAAAATTTCTACTTAAAAAAAAAAAAAAAAAAAAAAAAAAAAAAAAAAAAAAAAAAAAAAAAAAAAAAAAAAAAAAAAAAAAAAAAAGGGATCTTTTATTTAAGAAGAAACCAGAGAAATACGTCTCAAATTCAGGCTGAGAACAAAGCAGTCGAAGAATATCAGGAGAAGGCAAAGGAAAATGCTCTTACACTTTATAGCATCAGTGAGGCTATTACTGTGTCTGACAGACATATTTAAAAGCAATATATAAAATTGGAAAAGGTCTACTGAGATGGTCTGAAATCTGAATAATGGACTATGAAGCTTAATATTTAAGATCCTTCTGCTGTGGAAGATTTAAGGTATCAATCCATCAAATAATCCAACAGGAGGTTAGCCCATGACTTGATCTCATTTTCAGAATATCTGCATAGGAAAGATTTATGGATTTTAGCAGAAAAGAAAGCATAAAGAGATCAAGAGAAGTAAGCTGGTAGAGGTGAATGCCAACTAAAAATAAAGCACTGTATTAACAGTGGAATGATTTCCGTGCCACCTGAAACTCTTAAATCAATACAAGATGTCTTTTCAAAAGATACACTATAATTCAAACAGAAATGATGGGTTTAGTGCAAAAATACCAGTGTTGTGCTGTTGCTCAGAACCTAATTTCTCCTTTATGGACTGGGAAAGTTTCAGATCATGCTTCAGAGCTCAGCCTGTTGTAGTGCTTGTGGCTGAGATTTCTTTATTTTTGGCGTGAGATARTGCAGGAGGCAAAGAGCCGCAGGCCAGGAGTCCTACACATTTTTGCCACGCACGTTGCAGTTTCTGAGGTCTGCAGGCTGCCACTGAAAGTATGACACAGACACTGGGTGCTTCATTTCTTGCATATTCCCTATTAGACATATTGTCATTGCAGAAGAAGAGGCTGGTCAATCCATATGAGATTACTCTAGGTACTGAGATATCCCACGGGCTTTGCTCTCCTGAACTTGTGAGACTAATTTAAGAATTAGCTCTGTAGTCATTCAAAGCTTGAATTGTCATTCAAAGCTTTGCACTACACAAAGCTGAGACAGTGTAGGTGAGGTGTTCTGAACTTTGGGATGCACAGTTTATGTAAAAGCGGCAGCATTGCATCCCTGAGWTTCCCCTTCCCAAACTGCTGTTCGTTTCCCCAGCAATGGAATGATTTCTTTTTAAGCCTTAACTTTTTAAACAGCCTGGGGCTCCTGAGTGGCTTCCTCCAGGCTTCCTGGAGGCTTCCAGGCRTCCAGGATCTGTCCTTCCTCCACAATTAAAACATTTCTGATGTTAAACAACCTTCATTGTTGTTTCAAGAATAGCTGCTCTATCACCTGTTAGCGGTTTCCTGTTTATCAGTAGAGAGCCTAGAGATCACAAAGTATCTCTCTTGAGAATTAGAAGACTAAAATGCAACTTTCTAATCGCTTTCTCTAACTACTGCTGCTGCGGGCATTTTGCAAGAGTACAAATCATTCAGACAACTAATCTCAATAAATCAATTTCGCATAGAACTTTTTATCTGTTTCTGCACGGGCTTTCTAAACCACTCAATTGAAAGAGATATAATTTTTTTTTTCCAAAAGACAATATTCCATAGCCAAAGCATATATTTTTTTTTAAATTGTTTTCTTTTTTCCTTTATAAAGTGTTTATTATTTAAAAGTTTGTGCTCCTAATCCCTTTCTTTTATTTTTATATTATGAGACTTTTCTCCTTTTACAGTTTGGACCAGAAGACAGCAAACGCTTCCAAACACGTAAGAATTTTTGAATTGTTGTTAAAATCTGTTGGTCCAAAGTCCACACATAATTTTGATTATAYGGTGGAAAGTGAAGGAATGAATAACATAGATAGTGAATTAATACTCTATTTCTATTTGTCAGTAGATGCAGATGTGCTTGGTGTTGGTTTAGCATTCTAAATCAGTAATAAGGATGTTAAAAAATAATAAACTAAAATAGYTAATCCCCTACTGGTTTGTTCTTATTAATGAATGCTTCTTTGTAAATTGCTCTGATACATGCAATTGAAGGYACAATTATTCAATCAGCAGAGCAAATCTTTATGTACAAACAAGAATATAGCAGAAAGGAAGGACTGACATGTAACTGGTGTCACGAGGCTGCTACTRCAATTGTTTACCAGGGAGTATTACAGAGGCCTTTCCACCAGTTAGCAAAGAATAATTATCAAAACTTGGCATCCTCATGGCTGGTGAAGGACCTAAACAAACCAGATACATTGCATTCCATGATTCCAGCCAGGGGTTTTCAATCTTATGAAGGCCATGATTTTAAGCAGTTAGTTTAGATTGGATGCACACATGAACGTACTCAATGCAATGTTTCCCATTTTGAGACCTATCTTTTCTCTCTTTAACTGGTTCTGCTTAGTTATTATTGTGTCTTTATATCCATTAAAAAAAAAAAAGCTTCATGCAAAGCAAGATATAAACAACATAGAAATAATTCTTTGTTTTATAATTTCCTTTGGCTTTCATAGGAACAAATGTTTTTGTTTCCTGACAACACACTGGCAAGGAACAATAAAAACTTTGCCGCCAATTTCGTCCAAACCTAATCCACCTAAGATCAGATAAAGAGATTTTTAGAGGCCACCTTATAGAAGATGTTCATCTTAACTCAGTGCAGAATCAAAAGTTGTTTACTGTTATGAAAGCTTTCCCTTGATAGCCGTTTAATAAATGAGCAAAGGCAATCCTATTTCTTGTACCATTTATCAGTAAGCTTTCTCAAACAATAGGTTTTAGAAGAGAAGAAAGAAGGCAGCCACACTGTCATAAACAGTTTTTTCCCCCATCTGCTTTCTACTAGCAGGAGCAGGAATAATTTGTAGAATGATCTTTACAAATATGCATGGTGGTTTTATGACATTTCAAAACTCAGAGCAAAGCCTCATYTTAACAAATGATCCTGTTATCATTAAATCTTCCCTCCCTTAATTTCAGGGTTTAAATGATTTGTGCTGGTTAACCTATCTCTGTCACCATGAGAATCCCTAAGGAGGTCAATATTACAGTCATATCTGATGTTCATTTTTTTTTTATGTTTCCTACAGTACACATCTAGGAGACACGAGGATTTTAAAATCCAATGACAGCTGAACACATTTCAGTTTACAGCATCCATGTTGTACAAACAGATGKTTTACTTGCTGCATCTGCAGGAAGCAGAACAAATCTGAAATCATTATCATTCAAAAATTCATTAAATTTACCATGACAGTAGTTATTATTTCTGATCTGCCTCAATGTAGAATGCAGAAATGCTGAACAGGAACAGAACTTGTTATACTTTGAGGAAGAATGTTTAGGGATTTAATGGGGAGAACACAACATTCAGAACATGCTGCAAAGTGAGCRTCCTTCTCTCCTGTACATCCTTTCTTTCCTTCCCTCCCTTCCTTCTCCCAGTGACTSTCACACCCCTCACTCCCTTGCATTGGTTCGCTGTTGCTCTTTAGATCCAGACCAGAGAGGAACTGGGAACATTCATGTTTCAGGGTTACTTTGAATTAATATCTTAAATGCCCACCTATGTATTAATCCTCACTTTCGAAATGCACACGTGATAACATGAAGGAGATCTTTTCTCCGYGAGTAGCTGTCAGTAACCATTTTCTCTCTTCTTGTTGATGTATCTCTTTGTGTCTATAATTCTCAGGGATTAGCCTAAAYTAGGGTGCAAGTAGTTTTAATTAAAAATAGATTGAGTAGACCAATGAATTGTAACAGAAAATCCTTGTCAATTAGGAGTGATAGTAAACCTGAGTAAAGATTTTCCTGTTCTAAACAGGAATGGATTTACTCTTATCACTGATCTTTGCTTTTACAGCACATGGAATGCTTCTTTATTAYACTTTACTTTTTATAATTCGTTCCAAAATGCAGAATGTTTTGATCATTCTCTGGAAGGCTGAACGTTTGAAGCCCCATATGTCACCTCTGTCATCTRTAAAATTGTGTTTCTTTGTTCAGCCCTGTGAAAAGACAAATAAGGTATGGGTTTCTAAGGCTGTGCAAGGCGAGATCTATTGTACAAGTGTAACAGCTGAGGCATAATATATTGCTACTTATTCAAAGAATTTTACAAGGTTAGAAAWTCCAGTCACAGTATATCCTTGAGTAAAAATTTAGAAATACAAAAAAATACCAGATTAACAAGATTCTCTAGATGATAACAGCGACTATCTCTTCTCCTTCCTATGTGTCTCTGTATGCATCATATTACATAATACA
Organism: Malurus melanocephalus; assembly: GCF_030028575.1. NCBI lineage: Eukaryota > Metazoa > Chordata > Aves > Passeriformes > Maluridae > Malurus > Malurus melanocephalus. Next base: position 402,155 of record NW_026623459.1, read on the forward strand.
TTTATGTAATAACATGATGAAAGACTTTCTAAGTAAGTAAGAGTTATTCAGCTGTCTCAAGGCAAGCCAGGGTTGTTTTTCCACTCACCAAGCTTTTATATAAACTATTTTYTTATCAGTTTCTACTGTCTGCAGTTTCTTAAATCATGAGTTCTGGATCACTAAACTCAAAAATTAAATGAGTCAATGGCAGTATGAAGATGTGGTCTCACAATTCTCCCTTACAGAATGAATYGGAACACCTTGGCCCGTACTTTAGCAACACAGCTGGGTCAAATGATAGGTGTTTTAAAAAGAAAGTACAGAATATGTTTCATCTGTGACAAATAATCYTATTTTAGCCCAGGGATCCTTCTTGTAAATGTAATTTCAATCTCCAGGAAACACTACTGAGCTGCTTTCTCCTGCAAAAAWTGTCTGTTTTCTTTTATAACAGTACAAAGTTTTGTGAATTCAGATTTGTGAACAGCAAGTTGTATCCCTGTTTGATTTTCAYTTTTGTAACCAATGAAGTTTGGTATTTGTCAAATGTCACTTCCATTCTTCTCAAATTGAAAAGGGTCTCTGCCTTTAGCATAGGRGACCCTGCCATCAGTCAGCTGCACTTTCTGCAGAAAATCAAGTAATAAAAGTTACTGCAGCTCTGAGGTAGAAGAATCTGGTACAGAACRTCACAGGTTTTCTGCCATCTGAACAGGCACTCAGGACATATCAGACTGTGCACGGTTTTGAAATCATTGATCAACAGCATRTTTATTTAAAAGTATGTTACACCTTGAGCTTGATAACATGCTGGTTTAGATATTATAAAACTAAATCTGATGACTTAGAGCTGGGAATAAAGAGTGTAGCCATGATTCTGGAGGGAATTGTAGGAGAAATAAGTTGACCAAATCAACTGGAAATTAATATCTGCCTCTCACTACTAATGTTRTAAAGTAATAACTGTGTGTTAGACACGGTTTTACTGCTTTCTGGTAAGGATTCTCCCAAGAATCCTTACATTATATGTTTTATTTTTTTTAATAAATACACTGCTTGTGGAAACAAACTACCATTTATGTTTTRAACACAGAAAAAATCTAGCTTTAAAATATTCCAGATTTTTATATCTCCTCAGTAATCTGTGAACTTCTGTGTTCCTGTTCTTGAATATGCCAGCATCCCATACCAGTTTACTCAGGAAGACTCTGGACAAAAAACAATTGAAATACTTCCTTCTGAATAAAACATGTAATCAGGAAAAAGATCATATGAGATCCTATTAAAATAGTTATTTTAAAACTAACAGATAAATATGTATYTATTGTACCTATTTATCTGAACATAAAAATGACAAGGTTTTAGTGTCCCTGTGACAATTCAAACTAAAACTTTATCCTTCATTAAAATATTTTAGCATTAATAGTAAAGTTTTTCAACCTTTTCTATTTCTCTTGATTTATTCAGATTTGGTCATGCTGATTTTGAGACCAATGGCAAAGACTATGAGACACTTACAGGTTCTCTCAGAAGATGCTGATGTCATTACACAGGGAATCCAAATGGATTACTGCTGGTCCATTTGTACATCAACACATGGTTGAAACCTTTACTAATATGAAAGAAAGGACGATAAATTTTAGACAAGTACATTTGTTTACACATTTAAAACAGATTTAAGTTTTTGAAGATTTTTATTGGCCCCAGTCAGAGTTTGAGGACCATCCTGATAGTGCACTTTGAAGGGATTTCAGTGAAATTAAGGAATACATAAATACTCAGTTAACCTTGAACATCTATGTGAAGTTAGACTGCACATTTTTTTTAGAGTTACTATCCACTTAGATATATCTTTAAGTACTTAAGCACCTGGTAGGCATAACCTTTACTTACTCAGTGTCCCTTGGACTGAAAGACAAGAGCATCCAAAGTTACCTTTCATTTTGAAACCGCTTTTCGATATGTACACTAAAAAGGTCTCATTCCAGATATATCTTTGCACCACATCTGAGAAGCTTCCCTTTTCAGCCCCACAAAGCCCATCTACCAGTCACTGCACCATGAAGTTTTCCAATAAACAGTGACTATAAGGGGCTCTCACATGTACTCCTTGCAGATTTCTTTCTCCCTGTTTTTCTTTTGTCAGCATCCCCACAGCCACACGACATTCCACAAAACACGTGGCAATGCCCATGATATTCAAAAGGACTAAGCAAGTGCTAAGAAGGTAAATCTGCACCAAATGTCTCTTTAAGGATTCCTTCAAAGCATTGCTSTGTTTAGCTGTTTGGAGGTGCACCAGCCTCATAGCTTAACAATATAACAGGAAAAGAAAACCATTGTGTCACCAGGATAAATGTGTTGTTTCTTTCTTTATACTTTGCTTTTGGATAACTAATACAGTTCACTGTGGGAAACTGGAGGTCTGAAAGGCACACAGCCTCTGTACTCTTTTCCATTGAATCACATGGGCTGAAACTCCGCTGTCTATATAAACACTAAAATACCAGAAATGCCACTGCTGAAGAAGTTTATCCATCCTGAGTTTTCAGTGTCTGTCTGACTGGTTTGTCAAAGAGATTTGCAGATAAGAGGAGAAAAGAACAGTTTTGATGCCAGATTTCTCAAAACAGCAGTCAAACAGTAGGGATGTGAAATAAATCAATYGTAACTTTTCCTTTTTCACTTTTCCCCCTTCTTTTCTAGTTCTTTGGCATATTTATGTCTCTTGAGCAGATTAAGTTACAGGTTCCTCAATTTGCGTGAGGGAAAATCTGAACTTTTCCGCACAGAAAGGAGTTTTGCAGTCTGCAAATGAAGTGTATGTGACATTGTTGGTTTCTCCATCACTGTGACTTAAGAAAAGCCTGAAWTTTATGAGTATTTTTTTTATATTGTAGCATTTGCCAGAGGTTTCCAGTTTCCCTGATTATTGAAATCCTGGAAAAGAGCAGCAAACTTTCAAGATAGCTCAGAAGCTAGMCTCAGTCTGTGAAAGGAATGTCTCCAGTGTCTGAGAAAGGGAAAGTGTTGGAAAGAAATAAAGAAGTTGAGAAAACTTTTGTTTTAGTCACTTGAGATTGTCTGTCTAAAGAATCAGTGTAGTCTGTCGTTGCACACAGCAGGGTATTTTGTAATTGCACTAAGCTGAAAACAGCTGAAAGAGTTGTCTGGAGCTCATGAAAGAATAAAATAGCCTTTGATTTGTACAGCAAGGCAGAGGAGCTGAAATACCATGGTTTCAGACAACTTATAAGACAATCATGAGTTTGTGGAAAACTGTAGGGTGGTTTATCCAAACTTGAAGAATGTGAAGCAGGAGAGGCACCAGTAGCATGAGTCAGGCTACTGCCCTGGATGGTCTGGATCTCTGTGCCACAGCAAAGGGAACAATAATCATCCTCTTCCTGACAGCTGGTCAAAGACTTTAGGGTGAGGGTGACTTTAGACTGAGGGTGAACTCAGGTGAAGACAAGTGGGAAGCATCTAATCCTCTAATAAATACATTTATTGAAAAAGTCCTCTGCATCGTGACCTCTTGCTCTGTACCGCAGGTTGAAAGCACAAAATTATTGTGTGATTCTTCCTAATGTCCAAAAAAAATCCATTAATAAACACTCCCTCATTAATATTCACATGCAGAAATAATTTTTAGAAGTTGTTKCCCATGTATCATTAAGTGAAATTTTAATACCTATAGTAAAAATTATAGTTACATATAGAAGTCATCTTTATAATGTTCACTGCTCTGTGGCACTGAGATCAGGATGAAAGTGACTTTAAAGGGAAAAAAGTTGCAACATGCCTGAGTTCCTTTTCTGCTTTGGGCTGATCAGAATATTCAGCTGTCGCAGCTAGGAAACTAAAGGCAAAAAAAAAAAAGAAGTTTTACATATGTTATAAAAGAGCTTTTCTTCTAACA
>NW_026623459.1:406102-518165 GCF_030028575.1 Malurus melanocephalus
ACCAGAATCTAGGACGCAGCAATTATTGTGCTGGAAGAGCACTGATGTGGATGAAATGCTGTGCCATCATGTGAGCTAGTAGTGACAGTACAGACACGGAAACAAATGTCTGGGTAGCAGMAAAACCTGAACAAACTCTAAAATTTCTCCATGATAAAAAACTTGGGAGAAATTTTGATTCTTTGCTGAAAAAAAAGGAATTTAATTTATGCTATTTAACATAGGTGTGTCTCTCCATTTTGTCTTAAAACACATTTATATTGGGTAAGGATTTATGGGACAAAAAAAAAAAAGTTTGAAAAATTTTCCGTTCATCTGGAGTTCCCTTCTCATGCACAAACCCTGTAATCCAAGCCCTCTAACTCAATATCAACCCAATAGGCTTTTGTAGTCTAATATTAGGGTTCTTAGTACTTAATTCCCTCACTCCTGAGTCTTAATACATGATYCTTTGAAGATGCCTCTGATTTTACTATAAAGAATGAAGATAGATTATGATAAAGAGATATTTATGGGGTAAAATCACAATCTATGAAATCAGGCTCCAGTTAGCAAATGCAAGAGAGACACTGGTTTAAGGTATTTTGGGATACAAGTTATTATATCAATTCTTTCAAGTGCAGTAATTTYTGCGCATATATATTTTTTTAAACTATTTACCTAAACTTTGGACTATTTGTTCTTTTTTTATTGGACARTTTAGAGAATTATTTGTCAGCAAGCTCATCTCTAATTAGCTTGTCTTWGCATTTTTTCTGATTACAGAGTTTTCCACTATAATAAGTCTGCAGACAGCGATGACTTCCAACAATACACTTGACCTCTTATATGTTCTGTATTTTGGCTGCTGATGCTTTCCAGTTCAGCATGTATCCCTGACATTATAAATAAAGCAGAAAGGATGTACAGCAGGGCAGAGAGCTAAGTGGAATGTTATCAAAACAAGAGATGTTCTTTAGTGGTGTCTCGTGTCAGGCACCTGTGCTGGTTTTGGCTGGGGTAGAATTAATTTTCTTCACAGTGGCTGGTATGGGGCTGTGTTTGGGATTTGTGCTGAAYRCAGGGTTGATAATACAGAGATGTTTCTGGTGTTGCTGAGCAGGACACATACACAGCCAAGGCCTCTTCTGCTTTTCGCTCTCCATGTTGGCAAGGAAATTGGGGGTGCTTGGGAGCTTGGGGACAGGTGAYCCCAGCTGGCCAAAGGGATACTCCAGATCATGTGGCATCATGCTCAGTGTGTAARATGGGGAAAGAAGGACAAAGGGCGGAGGAACATTTGCAGTCATGGCATTTGGCTTCCCTTTAACCATTATGCGTGACTGAGCTCTGGTCTCCTGAAGATCATCAGACACCTGCCTGCTCATTGGAAACAGTGAATTGTTTTTGCTTTGCTTCTGTGCRTGGCTTTTGCTTTCCCTATTAAAGTATCTTAATCCATGAGTTTTGTACCTTTTACCCTTCTGGTTCTCTCCCCAATCCCACCGATGGGGGAGTGAGCAAGAATCTCATGGGGCTGCAGTTAAACCATGCCAGTACTGTAGGGGCACAAGAATTGGACAGACCCAATATTTTACTTTTGTTTCATAAATAATGGAACTGAAATGATGCTGTGCGTGCTTATGCATATCTACAGCACAAACATGCTAACTTTCGGAACCGTGTTTCATTACACTGACATTCTTTCAGCCAGCAAATGGCACAATGTACAGGATCCTGACAGCCCGACAGAATTTTTTTTTCTTTTTTTTCAGAGATTTTCTTCTTTTGTAGATGACTAGACCAAACTGTATTAAACCAGCATTCCTTACTGCAGGGCAGCTATGGAATCCCTGCAGATTTTCTCAGGTGACCACAGTCTCCAAGGCGACATGACACAGGGGGAAATGGTAGGCAATATCAAATCAGGAAAAAAGTATTTTCTCTGTTTAAAGCAACTTCGTAACTTTCAAGAGCTGGATAGTGCCTTACTAAAGCATACTTGCCCATGAGCTTAAGATACGTAAATGGTTTTACTTCTTGGTACACCAAACAGATCATCATAAGGTAAGACCAACATGTGCTTGTATTTGTTGATCTCTACAAATCTCTAGACCCTGATGGGATTTATGCAAGAATTCTCAAGGAGCTGGCTGATGTCTTTGCAAAACCTTCACCAATGATTATCAAGCYGTCTTGGGAATCCATAGCATTCCCAGCTGATTGGAAAGTGGAGAACATTGTCTTGATTTTAAAGGAGGGCGAGAAGGAGAACCCTGGAAACTGCGGCCTGTCAGTCTCATTTCAGTGCCTGGTAAAGTTATRGAAAAAATTATTCTGGGAGGCTTGGAAAAACACCTGGAGGACAAAGCATTTAGTGGTTACAGCCAGCACAGCTTTATGAGGGGAAAGTGCTGCTTGTCAAATCTGATTCCTTCCTACAAAAGAGGAGCTGCCCACCCAGTTAATCTAGGAAAATCAGTTGATATAAGCTTCTTGGGCTTCAGCAAAACTTTTGATATTGTCTCTCACAGGATCCCTGTGGAAAAGATGCTCAGCACAGCTGGATAAACACAACATTTGGTGGGTGAGCAGCGGCTCACGAGTCAGACACAAGGGGTTCCAATGAGTGGGGTGACAATGACAGCCTGGGGATCTGTCACTGGTGGGGCTCCACAGGCTCCATCCTCAGCCCTGTGCTCTTCCACATCTTCATAAATAACTTGGATGCACGACTGGGAGGGACACTGAGAAGGTTCACAGATGATACAAAGCAGGGAGGAGCTGTTGACTCTCTCAAGGGCAGGGAGGCCCCACAGAGAGACCTCAACAAACCAGGGGTCAGGGCAATCACCAACCATGTGAAATTCAACAAGGGAAAGTGCCGGATTCTGCACCTGGGATGGGGTAGCCCTGGATGTACGGACAGACTGGGGAGTGAGGTGCTGGAGAGCAGCACCATGGAAAGGGACCTGGGGGTCCTGGTCAGTGGCCAGTTGAACATGAGCCATTGTGCCCTGGCAGCCAGGAGGGCCAAGCGTGTCCTGGGGGGCATCAGGCACAGCATCACAGCCGGGCACGGGAGGGGATTGTCCCGCTCTGCTCTGACCTGGGGCGGCCTCACCTCCAGTGCTGGGGGCAGATTTGGGTGGACATACTAGATAGTGATGTTGTTCTGTATTAGAAACAGAAGATATCTGGGCTATAAGCGGACATAAATAATTTCTCTTTCTAACTTTTCATACTGATATTTACAGCTGTCATTATTATATGCAACTAAGCTCTTTGGTTTTGGGGTTTTTTTTTGGTTTTTTTTTTTTTTTTTCTTTGTTATGTCTGTAATTTTTTTTTTTGTTTTTCTTTCTCAGTCATTTACATTTAACAAATATGGCTCATGAAATAGTTTTTGTTTCTCATAGCAGAAGCACATTTTCTGTGATCAGCTATTCATCAAAATTACCAGATAAATTGTTTTTGTTTCTTTTTACCTGGRCCATGATTTAATTAAAGGATGTTTTCAAATACATTTTAAAAATTCTAATAGCATTTCCAGACAAATCATAATGAACTTCAACAATTTTCTGACATCCAAGAAGGAGAAAACAAACCTTGTATATTTCATGAAAAGTAGTAAAATCTTGTTACTTTTAAGGTGAGAGCATTTTATTTCCAAACACAGAAGAAAAATCCCTAGTAACATTTCTTGTGACCATAACTTGAAACAACCAAAAAGAGTTTGAATCTGGCTTTATCATTATTTAAGCAGTTTTACCCTTTGGGTAACACAAATACCACTTTTTACTTTCTTTCTGCTCTTGTCTCTCTGCAGTAAGACTGCAGATATTAGCACTGCAAAATAAATGAGTTTTTGGTCTGGCCACACAAATGCAAGATTCCAATGAGCACAATTTTGAGGAATGCTGTTGTCTGATTTCCATTTATCATTGTCACATGCACTTATACAAAGCCAGGGCATAGCACTAGCAGGTCATATGAATAACTTTCCATGATAGATATTCTTGAGAGCGAAAACAAAGCAGAATATAAGATAAGAGTCTCAAAATCACATAAGATGCATTTGGACAGAGAAAAYATTCTTTTGAATATATGTTTTCATTTCCTTTTGGGGAAGAAAATACTATGAATTCAAAACTTTCATATTTTCCTTCCTTTTTTTTATTCAGAGCTGTATAAAATGTAATTGTCTCTAGGGAACAGATTTTGCCAGGAACAAGTGCAGATGAAAGAACAAAGGCTCCATGAAGAAAAAAAAAAAAAAGTTATCTACATTTTCTTGCAATTAAAGAGTAGTTAGCTGCAGATTTTGATCTGTAACTACTTTTATGTTATTTTTATTCTTCACTTGAGAGAAAATGGACTACCTTTGCATTCAAATGAGTTTTGCCAGGGCTCCTCTTCACTCCACTGCCATTTAATCTGCTAGAGTATCTTTAACAATAAAGTAKCTGGAACCAAAATTCATATTGCTGTTCACTAAGCTATTTATGACCACATTTAACTTTCTCTACTAGCCATTAAGAATGTGTTRGAGAAAGAAAAAAAATGAAATACAGTCCTTTGATTTAAGCCAGTTTAAATAAGTGTATCACAAGTGTAAACTACTTCTACTGACCTGCTAGGTACAGAGAGAAGGTGCAGCAGATGTCTATATTGTTCTGCAGTTTTGTAGTTTCATCATGGAAACTTTAATAAGGAATTCTGKTTTTTGATCCTCAGGGTCACAGATGTTATCTATTTTTTTTTTTCATTTCAGTGCCAAAGTATGCGATGTTTGTAGGAATGCTTGTAGGAGTAATAGTTGGACTCAATTGGAGAGCTTTTCCAACTTTTATGCTTTTATGTCTCTGTGAACAGTTAGTCTATTCCTCATATTTCTGTATTTCTATCTTCTGCRATGTTATTTATGCTAGAACCCTTGGCAATAGTGACACAACCTTGCTTTTTGGTTTGGTCCCATTTATATAGATTTCAGTTTGGTGAAATAGGAGAGCTAATGTTAGCATTAATCACTGTTTTTCAGCTGTCTTGAAGCTCTATTTATTAGATATTTTCTAGGCAAAGTGAAAAGTTTCTGCATGATCAATAAACATTTAAGCAGTGGTAGTTTATATTCTTTACTTTTTTTTTTTTCCCCTCCCAACACTTCATTTAACATCTGAAGGTGATCTGTTTTAGGATATCCTGATTAATAGTATTTCTGTTCCTTTGGAAATCTGGAGCTCAGTGTGAAATGAACTGCTTACAAAATGAAGACAATGAGCTATACCTTCCTTCAGAGTTGATTTTATTCAGAGAAGCCAAACTGCTTTTCGCATTTTTTTAAGGGACAGGATAGATAGGTAGACAGATAGATAGATAGATAGATAGATAGATAGATAGATAGATAGATAGATAGATAGATAGATAGATAGATAGATATAGATAGATAGATAGATAGATAGATAGATAGATAGATAGATAGATAGATAGATAGATATAGATAGATAGATAGATAGATAGATAGATAGGTAGATAGATAGATAGATAGATAGATATAGATAGATAGATAGATAGATGGATAGATAGATAGATAGATAGATAGATAGATAGATAGATAGATAGATAGATAGATACACAGATACATAGGAGGATAGACAGACAAATACACAATGTATTACACATTTTTTACATATAGCTGTTTATATGTGCTTACATACCTTCAATGGGACTGTACCCTCATGCCTCCTTATGTCCTGGCTGCCACTTACATTTCTCAGGAAAACTTCCAGTATGAAACAGTACAGAGGGAATGATTTATGCTAAATTTCCTCCAAAGGCAGTGTTGAGAGAAGTTTAAAGGCATTTAATGCAGGCACTGATTCTGGTAATTTTTCAAGTGTTTAAAATTTTGGTTGATTTGAAAATTGAATTTTGACCCTTAGAACAATAAGAGTTTTTTTTAAGAAACTTTCCAGTGATTCAAGGTTCAGTCATTCACATCTCTAGGCACAGACAGCATTTTCCATTACAGTCCTCTTTTTCTTCTTGCCATTTACCTTATCTCRATGAATTTCAGCCTTATGGTTGAGATGGCAGCTAATGCCAAAATTGCTTTTCTCATGGAAGTGGAAGATGTCTTGGCTTCTCTGTTCATGCTTGCCCAGAAGTCTRTCTTGTTTGACTCCAGCACAGGTCACTGTTTTTTATCAGACTATGGGACACAGTAGGGTGATGTTGTTTAACCTTCCATTATTTTCTCTTACTCTCTGGAGAATCTGCTGCTTTGTAAATTCACCCAAGGGTGAATATTTCCTAAATGGATCCCTCATTAATTATTTAATTTTTCTTATTTATTATATTATTTAATATTCTTATATTATTTAAGTTTTTTAATGTCATGATTGTTAAAATGGGTTTGTTTGTTTTTTTCCATTCCAATAGGATTTGTTCTYTCCACATGGAACAACATATGGAGGTCTGTCAGCTATTAGATGTACAGTGCTTTATACATCACCCTTGAAGAAACATTTCCWGTAATTGTGCACTATGCCAGCACAGATAAGCAGTAATTCTCTATTCAAAAACGATGGCATTTCAGCTTGGGGTGAGAAATTTCCAAGTTCTTTGTCTATGAAACCAAAAATATCTTTTGGGGGCCATTTAAAATGCTACTTGACTAATTATTTAAAATTATTGTATTGATTTCAATTAAAATAAACTTATACTTAAAGAAGSCAGGTTTAAATGTGAAGGAAACATTTTATGAACATGATACTTTTATTCAGGTTAAAAAAAAAAAAATCTGTAAACTCACATTAGAAAATATTATAGATCTGGCAAGAGAAAAGTACAGATTGTGTGACCTAGCAGTGCACCTGGATCTTAATAATCTAGTCAATGGCTTGGTAAAGTTTTACATAGCCTGAAGTGTTACATTTAAATGTCTCATGAAAAAAAAAATCTTTTGCCCCCCTTCCAATAAGCTTTCTAACTATCCTCAGTTTTGGAAAAAATAACTTCCAAAAATTTTCTATGTCCAGCAAAGTTAAGAAATTTAGTGATGGTGTCCTAAAATACAATGACATAAGATATCCTTAAATTAGTGCGGTCTATATAATATGTCAAGATCATGCTTTTTGGGATGTTTGTATATGTTTTGTTCATGATTATGCTTCTGTAGATTCCTTTGACTCTACTAAGAAGTTTTTAATATATTTGGATCTATATATATAATTTGCTTTTACTTATGGGTTTTGTTTGTTTGTTTTGATAGGCGACACGCAATGGTACACCATATTTTCGGTATGTTGGGTTGGTCTTTGTGTAAAAGCAATCCCATCAGCTTTTGTAGCGAAAGCATGAAATGTTCAATGTGAAACTGAACAGCATTTTGATATATTGATGTACTGATGTACTTCTGCTAGGAAATGTGCCTTTCAGTGTAGMAACTCCTGTAGTAACTTTAACAGACATCAACAGCCTTGTTAAAGCAATGTGGCACTGCTGACAGCTCCGTGGAAACACCCTGAGACCTCCTCTCTTGGACATACCCTAAAACTCCCTAGGAATTTACACTCAACACCTCACAAGCTGCAAGAAACTATCCTTCTTACAAATTTTCCTTTTTGGTACCGCTCCCTGATATTTACAACCCTCTACCTAGGTAGTGGCAAGGGCTGATATGTTTTGATGACAAACTTCATTAAGTCTACAGTGAAAAGCATCACTGCTTTGCTTGTAACAGGTTGCTCTGTCTAAGCAGGGATGCAGCAGCTCAAATTTTGTCTGGCTTACAAGTCATCAGTGACAGATTGAATGAGGAGTGTCTTCTTGTCAGTGATAAGATCAAGCAGGAAGGATCTGTTGTTTTCAGTGCTGAAGAATGCTGAGACCTGCTTGTCCAAACTATCAAACCCACTTGTGAGGCCAKGCAAGAAAGATGCTCCCTGACCAAGCCTGGGAACAGCAGGGGTGTGCAGGCCCTGATATGGAAGCGAGAGCCAAAATTGTCAAGCAGTAAAAACAAAGAGCAGACAATACCTTTTGCAGCAGCAAAAGTAAACTGAACAAAATACTCTCTAAAAATCTATAAAATTATAAAAATTGCAATCACTTTGTACTATAAAAGGCCAGTCCTATTTTTGCACAGCAAGGACTTTTGGTATACCTCCCAAAGTTGAAATTATTTAAATAAGTCATTTAATATATTCATATAACTATATTTTGTTTGCCATACTTAATCCTGTGTATAAAATTATATAAAGTTTCAATTACACCTGTATAATCCTTTAGACATAAGTTGACTAAGCCTGGGACTAGGACTGGGTACAGCTTGACCTAGACTCTGAGMAGGAGCTGGGAAAGCAAGGAGGTTATTTCTGTAAGATTGGAAAGGCTTTGGTGATAAACTTTGTCTGAAGGTGTCTTTCTGTGTTCCACAGTCCCTTCAGCCCAGCTGACAGATGTTGGCAGGGTGGGAGCAGTGCCCAGCCCTCTGCAGAGCRTGGGTGCCCTGCCAGCCTCAGTGCCCACCAGCCAGCACTGTGGCCGCAGAGTGACCACTGCGTGCTGTCCAGCTGAGGCTGACCTTCCTGAGTGTCATAAAGGCTGGATGATGTCAACAACTGCAACGATAATGGGAGTCAGGTAACCTTTGAGACTGAAAAACCTGGGATTGAACAGATTCTCTGAAGTCAATGCTGCAACCTGCAGAATTGTTAATCTCAGTGATTATCTCCAAAAACAACAAGATCTCAATGTTTGTTGTTGCTGAGAGTATCTTGTCATCTTGGAAATGCTCCAGGGCAAAAACCACAGGTCTACAGTGCTCTTGCAGGTCAGCTTTGAGAACAAAGGTCCAATGCCCAGAAACTGGGCTTTGAGTGGTCCCTCAGAACTGTCTGACAGTTCCTCTCCTGTTGTGTCTATCCTTCAAGTAAMCTATGATAGCTAAAGTAACACTTAACTTCCAGTTTCTCTGCAGTTAAAAGCACCTAAACACAGAGGCTGACATCTTTTTGCTCTGGACTTGGGATGAGTGTGAAATAAGTTTTGTCCATATGTGATCTTATTTCCATAAGAAGACTGTTTATGTGGTATCAAGGAACAAAATAAATTGGTAAAGATTCAAGGAAAGGCAAAGATTAATAGCCTATTCACAACACAAGGCAGAACAGCACCAGCTGATTTATAAAATATTATTTACAGACTGAGAGATCTGCTTACTGTATTAACACAAAAATATAATTCTTTAATAGTTATTCCAGCTTTATATTTTTTTTTTTTTTTAAATTCAGAAAAGCAGAGGGAAAAAGTAATCAAATACCCGAGTTTTCACCTGCAGACAAGGAAAACATTTTGAAAATAAAATCATTAAAATGGACTTCTGAACACAAGAAGCAAAGCAATAAGCAAAAATTGTAAGTAGCTGCTAGTCACAATATATGCAGAGAGGAAGCCTTTTGAATGACTCAGTAGAAAGAACAATAATTTGTTTATCTAGGCTTATGCTCTCAAAATATTGACTATGGACATATGTAATACAGATAAAYTTCAGTTGCCGAACTTGCTGAGCTATGGAAAAGTTTGATATTTTAAGACAGTATTTTAAGTCTTCTAATGCCAAAACATATGAAAAAAATATGGAAAATAACCAGAAAAATTGTTACTCATACTTGAACATGTTTGTTTATACTTAAGAGCTTGAATAGTTGAATTTATTAGACATGATTTTGTTTTCATCACTGTCTCATAAAAACATACAACATCGGAAACAATGGGAAGCCAAAATGATGGGAGATGATTCGATGTTGGTATTTTCAGATGAAGTTTCGTAAGCGCTGAGATGCCTCACCAGCAGCATCAGCCTCAAACACACAGCAAAAATGCTAATAACACTCAATGTTTCCCAACATTCAGAATTACTTAGGAACACCTACTTTTAGTGAGCWAACTGCTTCTTAGTATTTACTGCTGAAGTCTTTTGCTACTGGGACTGTTTTAGAAAACGAATGCTGATTATGAGATCAGCAAACAGGCGATCCATCGGATCTCACAAAAACTCTTGTAACATAAACATGCCCCTTAGCTGACTTTTGCTTTTATACTGACAGCCAATGTAGTATAGACCAAGTTATTGGAAAAGAAAGCCCATAGGATATACCACAATCCAATTGTAATAGCCATAATTTCAGATAAAAGATAATTTTCTGATAATCAGCCCAATTTGTATTCTAACAGGAATGTCCTCTCTTCTGTGCTACCAACCTGCTTATGACTGATCCATCATCTGCTGTCACTTGTATGTGTTTTTCTTTACATATTAATATGATTTACCTCAAAAAGTTAAACCTGTAAATTTTTTGGGAGAGGAATATAATTTTTTTATTCAGAAGTATTAACCACATTTCTACAACAAACAGACTTTTATTTACTGGTGTCTGGAATAATTTCAGTGACTCATAAATTGTTATCTAGGACACTATCTGAGTAATTATCTTTCAGGAAAATCTGGCTCTGTTCTTTTCATATTTTGTATTTTGTACTTAGAATACATATGAAGATGCCAAACTGAAAGGCACAGTGGGGAGCTACTAAAATCCATCCTGAAATCCCTGTCAGACAGAGAGACATTCCAGTAACTCTTTAATCTCCACTGTCATAACTCAGAAAACATTTTTAGCAATCAAGATCTGAAAATTCATAATAATGAAGTAGTTTTTCAAAGGTTGTGAGAAATTGAATGATGGGCCTCTTCAGCAATGATCTGCCTCATAACTCTTACTATGATACATTTGCTAGGTAGAAGAGAAGTTGTAGCAACAGAATTGTGAAACTCCACAGAAGTAATGGTCAAGCTCTGTTTGCTTTTCTTTCCTGTATTTTTTTGAGGTAGGTCACTCGAGGGCAAGGTCACTTTCCAGATCATGCTTTTGAAAGAGTTCACCAACAGTCTTTAGAATGAGATCTGCAGGTGTTTTGGCCTTAAAAAKAAAACTGTCCTGTGTTGTTCTTTGTATCCAAACCAAACTCTAGGCTGATGAAGTGGGAAGGTCATTCTATGTAAAAGAGTTTTCAGCTTTTTCAGTAAGAGAGGAAGGAATTAAGTTTTGCTTGAGGGTATCCCCCCCCCACACTTTCTTAGCATCAGTACTCAAGTTCTCACTACTTCAGACTCCTGAATTATTTATACCATTATCAGGGTGTAATCAATCTCTTCCATCCAGAACTGCCTCCTGAATATCTTCCCTCCCTTCAGTACATTAATGTGCCAGCATTACTGAGAGTGAAGAACATGCATTGAAGAGAAGTTATCACACAGAAAGGCTCACAAGAACAGAGAACCAGAKGTTTCATTTTGCTTCTTAAAGTGCTCTGTATAAAAATTATAAAAGTCACTGGAGCATAATTCTTGATAGTTCTCCTGACCTTCAAAATATAAAGATTTTTTAAGMCTTCAATGTGACTGAATGCTTCAGCACTAAAATGCATACTAGCTCTAATTAAAACCCTCTTTTTCTTTTAKGATTGTATGTCAAGAGACCTTGAAATCCAGCAAGGTGCATCCTCATAGCTCAAACATGGTTAGCTTTTCAGAGGACAGGAGGCTTTGCAGTGCATTTTAATGCTCTAATCTGAAACAACATAAAGCATTTCTTCACTGCAGAGCACATATTTCATTCAGACCAAAATAAGACTCTCTTTGCCAGGCCATGTGGCTGCACTCTTGGCTGATTGTCTCACTTTAAGGCTCATCTATGGCTACACTGCTGACATTAATGGTACGTGATTCCCAGGGTATAGTGAGTTGATAGAGCAACTCAAGGGCAAAGCACATGCTCTACTTCTGAGGCAGCATCACCCTTGACATCACTGCCTCATTTTGGCAAATGGGAAGAGTAAAACATTCCGAGCTACCCTAACAGTTGTGATGAACATGTTAAAATCTACATTATTTTAAAGGTTTCTTCTATTTCAGAGAACTAATGAGGAAAAATGAGTTAGCTGACACAAATTATGTTTTGGCCCCATATATTTGTGTTATTCCCTCTCTTTATTTGCAGGTAGAATTCAACTGGGCATCTAGAGACAGAAAACTTCTGGGCCTATGGTTCTCTAAGRATAAAGAAGAAATGTAATTGGCTGAGCTTAAAGAAGATAAAACAGTCAGAACACATTTCAGATTACTGAAGGTAAGAGAAGAATCACACAGTCATAAGCAGTTGAGGACTCCCACACTCAGTAATGCCACTAACAATAAATGTATTTCTCACTTTTTCTAACACATTTTTATTTTCATTGTAAGAAAGATTTAATAGGCTTGTTTTATAGAGAAGTAACCACAGTGAGATAGCTGCTCATAAACCTAAGGTTCAGTATTGTCCAAAGTGTTGATGGTGTTCATGTGGTTCTTCCTACTTGCATTAACAAACTCACCAAAACTATTACTGATGCATTCCTGATGTCATCAAGGCATGAATTAAGCCTCTAGACTGGAATGGAACTAAAACACTACATTTTTTTTTCTATATCTCAGACAGGTTTCAAGAAAGTTCAGAACATTCTCAGACTTTAACATTTACTCTGTCCTCATCGGCAGCAACAGATTTAAAAGTCCCTTCCACAACAGGATGGATCGTCATTGGAACTTCTGTGGAAGATTCACTCATTGAAATAATTGAAAGGAAGCCATATAAGGCAATATAATACCCACTGGTTGTCTGCAGTATACATTGGCCAAAGCCTTCACCACATTTAGACCCAARTTCTGCAATGACTTATACTAATGTAAGTTTAAAGTAAGTTCCATATGGGTACAAAATAAAAATAAAACTGAAGGTGAAGCTTACCTGGCCAATTGTTCAGCCTCTTTAGAGGCAGCTCTGGCTGCCTCCCCAGATTTTTTGCTAGGTATGGTCTGACTGGCAAAATCCCATGAAAATGCTATCAAAATATTAATAAGGCATGCAAAAKAGATGACTTCTTAAATGGTTACATTTGCCTGTATCTTGGGGTTTCATCCAATTTGGAATAAAGCCTAATATCTTGAAGTTTGTCTTCCAACATCAAAATATGTTCTTCCACAAATACTTCATCATAGCAACTTCCACATAAAACCATAAAATAYATTTTTTGGTTATTTTAAGATAAACTGTACTGTAGCCATAGCATTTTTAACCTAGAAACTTGGTTTCGGCTCATGAAAAAGAATTGTCAGGAAAAGCACCTTATCTGCCTATAAAATATGTGGAGAAAAGACARTAAGTTCAGGGTTTACTGTTTCTTTTGCTCCCCCTCATATTCTTTCAAGGACCAAATACAGGAATTAGATGTAAAATATAAGCATATTATTTCCTCAAAAATAGYCTTAATTAAGACTAGTGGGCTCACTTGTCACTAAAACTCTTAGAAAAAAATCCTTAATGTAGTTTTATCTCTCTTTTTGGTGTCTTAMACCCCTATTTTCTCCAACACAGCACTGTACTGAGCTGGATTTTGGTTTAGTCTGCTGCCAATCCTACCAGAACATAATAAATGTAGTACTGAAATATCTTACATGTTATTTGTGACTTTTTGTTTTCATTTTGTTTCTACTTTAGAGCAGTGTCCAAGAGCAGAAAGACACTTTTTGAAAGAGGGATGTTTTCATAGCAATGTAAGAAATAAAAACTATCAAGAATGTCATAAGGATCTTATTGCTACATTGAGGTAAAAAAAAAAAAAAAGAATTCGTTGAAGTACATTTTGTAAAAGCTGGTGAGTATTTAAATATCAATTGCTAATTTACCATTTAAAGTACCCTGGATATTTTAAAGACTTAACATGTTTTCCAGCTTTAAGCTATTTAAATTCAGAGTGTTTTTTCCTCATCACAATTTACCATATGGTGTCTGAAGTTCAGGAGTTTTCCTATAGGAAACAGGAATTAAATTAAAGGATACGCTGGCTACTTTGCAGAACAGAAATGCAGCTACTCCGTGTACATCTCTTTATTTGYGATAAGTTGTGAACCCTTCCGTACAGATGGTTCTTTACCCTGTTTTCCAGATTCCAGAGACAGAAGCATCAGGGTTCAAACAGATCTTAAAATCTTCTGGTCCAGCTGTCAACCTAGCATCATAATCATTCCTAAACCATACTCCCAAGACCTATGCCTCTTGAATACTTTGACACATGGCAACTCACCACCTCTTTGGGGARCTTATTCCAACACCTAACCACCCTTTCAGTAAAAGAAAAATAAATTACTGTCTAACCCAAATTTCTGGCACCACTTGAGGTTCTTTTCCATTATCCTTTCACTTGAAATACTTCACCCTGGAGTGGTCTACACAATGTTCCTTTATTATCCCTGCTTTCAAAGACTAGACATATGCAGTAAAAAAAATCTTGAAAAACACCGCGACCTTCATTGACCCATATGCTGATGTGTACAATTTCATTTCTCTCATGTGCTTAAGGAGAGGAGGAATTAGAATACTGCATAAAGTAGGGTGATTAAGGGATTTGGAAGAAATGTGAACAACCCATACACCTTCAGTTTGTTGCATTAGTCACTGTAGTTTAATGCAAATTTTTTCAGTCTCATCAGTGTAAGTGAACCTTAATATGTTCACACTTAGAAAGGTGAAAACAGAAATAAAAAAAATAAAAAAAAAAAACAAAACACTAATAAGCTTAGCTCTCTCTTTGCTCATACCGTTTATCCCATCTCAATTATGTTAAAACTGTTCCACTTCATCTTAAACACACAAAATAGAAACTGTMAGTCTGAAAATACTTGTTCTGCAATTCCTGCATTCTAAGGTTTGTGCTAACAGTAGCCATAGGCCAGTAATAGATTCACATCAGCTTCTCTCTTTAAGAACATAACTAATCACACTGAAACAAGCACAACTACTTGCATATTTAATGCCTCGTTTGTCAGATTGCCTCCAGTATACGGCAGTAATCTTTTATCATGTGCTAACTAAAGGAATATGCGTACACCTTAACGCTATCTAAATTATAATATTAGTTAGATGAACTTCAAAAAAAGATGCATTCTATTTTGAGAAGAATGAAAAAGACGTAGGACAGACGTGGAGACACCCATTGTTATAAGGCAATATATGAAAAGCCTAAATTTTAAAACCTGTCTCTCTGTTTGATCTCCGAGTCTAATTATCCCACCCACCACAATCCCAGGAGAAACATCTGGCTYTGTTGATTAACAAGACTCCTGATATCTTAACATTCTAGACATGGGAAAAGCTGTTAAAAACATATACAAGTTATTTGAAGTCTGTTTGAAGACACTAAATAGTGTCCCAATGAATTGGGTTTGGTTTTTTTTTAGTTTTGAAATACATACATATTCAAATTAAATAACTCCAAGTTACATCACCAGCATTTCTCTTGTCTAGCTCAAAGTCCCTGGGCTTCCAAAGTTGGTTCTTTAGAGCAAAACTCACATCCATGTGCCCTTTGGAGTTTTGTTGTGGACTCTGGGCTTGTCTGAGCTATGCCCAATTCTAGATTCAAACCTGGAATTTCTTATTTCTTACATGAAGCAGAGAACATCTCACAAGTTCTTTGAATGGAGAACAGATAATTTTCCAGTTGGCTGAGTCAACTGGCAAAGGGATTCTGCCAAACCTGTGAAAGTCCATGCATGCACAGATAACCTGGAAATGTTTAAGTGATCCATGACTGCTCTGTAAGCTTAGCTCCACTGCAAATGTTGTTCAACCTGCCAGAAGCTCCTGCTCTGAGGAACCGAGACACAGCAATGAGCAAGTTGCAAAGCATATTGAGTAAAGCTGTACCAACTTTTCACAGACTGTAGAAGAGCTTTTCAGGATTCACATATCTACTGAAGCAGTTGAAGCATGTATCCTAGGTGTGTTTTTAAAATGTATTTTCATAGAACAGCATGTTATAATCCTATGACATAATGTGCTGAAAATAAGCTTTGTCTGTGTGGAAGGCTCTTGCTTATCCACCCCAGAACACATTACAATGATAAAATAAAAAATCACTGTSTAGAAATGGCACTTCTGAAACACAGGTTTGATTTAGAATTGTAACCTAGGGGAATAATTCTGAAGACTGTTTTTATAGTATTGTTTCAGCTTTACTCAAAAAGTAAAATAGAAACCAGCTATACAGAGCTGTTAACTGAGTCCATCAGCCTGAATTAAGACAGCAGAGAACATAGACCTCTGAAGGGTCTGGTCCAGGAGATCCCAGAATCTAACCAGCTTGCCATCCCTTTTCTGTATTCTTGCTTCTTCTATCACTGATTTATCTAATTGCATGCTGTGTTTAGAATATATACTAAAGAATAATGACAGTATRTTAATTATAGCCAACAATCCCCTCATAGAAATATGGTACTCTGTAGACAAAAGGAATAGACCATCACAACCTGCATTAAGAAAACACTGTGAGAAGCAGTTTCTGAACCACAAGTTGTTCAGAAACTCTTATGTCTAGAAAACAGCATGTGCTGCTCTTTCATAATTATGTTTACAGGTGGGAAAATAATTTACTGGAATTTTAAGCTAGCAAAACAACATAACTTTTCCAGAAAAGTGTTAGTCTTTTCCTTAACTCCTTTCATTGATAAATCTCATCACTAGGCAATCATCCATAACTAGGATTGAGGACAACCTGCCATAAGTATCGAAGATCAGCTGGTCCAACCATTCKTGGCAAAAGCATGGTCCAAACAAGATGGCCCAGCACTTTGGATGGGCCTGGATGAATCTTAAAAATGTTCATTGTTGAGGAATCCACCATTTCCCTAGGGAGATTATTCCAATAGTTTATTGTTCTTACTGTGAAAAAAATTTCTTTTGTGTCCATTTGGAATCACCCCAGAAGTAGCTTGTACCCATTGCTCCTTATCTTTTCCCTTGTGCAAAGAGAATGTCCATCTTCTTTGTAGCCATCCTTCAAATATGGGAACATGGTGGTAAAGGCTATCCTAAACTTTGTTTTCTCAAGCTAGAAAAGCTAGATACCGTGTGTATCRACACCATTAGGAAGCTGATACAGACCCCCATGTGCTCCTCAGGCAGCCAGCCAAGGTTCAAGGTCACTTGGGAAGGGACAGATATTTGCAGGCTGAGAGGCAGAATTTGCTGAAAATGGTTCATTTCGGGTCAGTCAAAGTTTTCACCTGGCCTTGAACCGAGGCTCCCAGGAGAGCACCGAAGCAGAGTTGTGAGCCAGGCCTTAATTCTCGGTGTGGAAAGTCAAACAGCGAACTGATTCGAGTTAGATAATGGGAACCCCTTCTAATGACCTGCCCATATGGTGCTGCATACATCAGYTATTATTAAGCAAATATGCTCTCCGGGATTTGAGCTCCAAAAACAACACCAGGTAGCTGTTTACTAATGAAGGGAAGTCATACAGTCAAAATTTACCAAAGTCAGGTCATATAAGGTAAAATCCATGACMAATTTGCTGTTTAGATAATAGTGGAGTGAAACTGTTACTTTTAATGTAAGTGGAGGAGATGTGCTCAAAGGATTAATTTGGAATCAGGAATAACAGGACATAGCTTCTACAGGATAAGAGTAGTAGAAGAAAAGCACTGTCCACTTCTGAAAACCAGGCTCCAGCTCTTTTGGTCTTCACCAGCACTGTACGGAGGAATCCAAGCACTAACAGTTTCAACTTTTTTGTCCAAGGATCTGTGTTACCAGATACAGGCACAGGATTTTAAAAAATGTGACCAAAATCATACGTACTTGCAAACACATCATCTGCAAAGCATAGCTCAGTCTGTAGCTCTGGGACACTTTCAGACAATTGCAAACTCAGGTGAGTGCTCAGGGGTAGCTGAGAACACCACTTGAAGGCAACTCAGTCTTTTAAACAGCACATCAGATGACATGAATTAAACCTAATTTACCACCAGATGATGGAAAAGYGAACGGAGGTCAAATGGAAGCCATCATTTTCATTGAAATTCTTATGAAGTCAACATCACTGCTTTTTCAGTGAGACTCTTCCAAGACACAGAAGCTGCTGAAGAGATGTAGGAGTGTGTTGTGGCTGTGGTTGCATTTGGATTTAAACACCTTCATCCCTTGTTTTGGAGCTGAGACTTGTGAAGAAACATGGATCCTTGCAGAATTTCTTCATCTTGCTATGTAAACATAATAACAAATACTGACCCAGCTTTTCAGGTCAAATGCAAATCCTAGCAGCTTTGTCAGGATTCACTGTCAGCAGAGCAGGTGCCCCTGAGCCCTTTGCATATTGACCCCACTTGATCAGCCACAGGGCTGCATATGAAGTCAAACATCCCCATAYATCCTGGCTGTAGCATAGCAGTCATCTAGAACAAGAAAAAGCTCAAAGGCTGCTCAGGCATGGCTGCAAWTTTTTTTAAAAGCTGGATAATTAATCTTGCTAATAAATTAGTGAGAGAAGTGAGCTGGCATTGGCCCTGCTATCAATTGTCATGGCACAGAAACAGGCGCTGAGAGAGAGAGAAAGCCATAATTTGTTAAATCCCTCTATCCAAAGTTGATCATGCCTTCCCCAACCATTTTGTAACCTGGCAAAAGGTTAGAAAACAGAAGGCTTTTCCAGTGACAGAAATCTCCATCTCTTCGCCGCTGGCAGGAGCAGCAAGCCTAGAGGGTGGTGCAAGTCTAGTGATGATCCTACCTGAGCTTGGTTCTTTTTCTGAMAATCCTGTCAGAAAAATTTCTGCCAGAAAATTTCTGTCAGCCCTGTGCTKTTTAGACAACTCCTGCCAGCAAGAGTGGCCTTCTACTGAGGTCAAACGTACGTTGGAAACCTGAGATGAACTAAGCACAGACCCCCATTCCTCGTCCTCCTGCTCCACTTGGGACAAAGAGTTAGAGAACTCAGGAACAAAACTTGGGAAGAAGGGAGAGGTGGAGAAAAATGAGTTTTAAAATTTAATTTTATTTCTCATTATACTGCTCTGATTTGATTGGTAATAAACACAACTAATTTCTCCCAATTAAGTCTGTTTTGCCTGTGACAGGAAGTGGGAGTGATGTCTGCCAGTCCTTATTTTGACCTATAAACCTTTTGTCATATCTTGGCTCCCCTGYTCATCTGATAGACTTTGATGAGCACCTGGCATCTAGATGGGTCAACYCACCACACATCCTTTTCCTGCCCCAAAAGAGCTCTTGAACCTTTCTCACCCCATGACAGACAAAATTACCACTGACCCTTCCCAATCCTCAGCACCATGTAGCTCACGTCCCTCCTTTGTTCCCCCAACCTTTCTCCTTCCTTCTCTAGGAATACACTGACTAGCCATCATTGAAGAATATGTACTGATTTATTATTGGCAGGATCAAAATACACATTTGGATGGTCAGTAAAAACTCTGTGTAATTTATAAACACACAAACCAGTTTTAAATGGAATTTAAAGTAATGGTTTTGTGACTACGGACAGGGTTAAACTCTTCTTGGGTAAACCTAGTCCACCTATATAAAACTATGCTGCACACAAAGCATAACTTCTGTGCAATTTCTCAGACAGCAGATGAAACTTTCTGCTCCCTCCAGCTGCAATTCTGATGACTGGTCAGTTCCTACCCCAAGTGGAAATATTCCTCCAAAGCAATAGTAGAGAAACACAGTGCTGATGACAGAACAAAAGAATAACTCTGTTGCTAACAAAATACCTTATTGACGCATGTCAGCTCCGTTCTTACATCTGGAGGAATAGAAAATAAAAAATCCTCACACACAGGCTGATGGCAGATGCACCTCAGAAGAGAACTGTTTTTTGAGACCCTGCACTGAGTTCAAGACCCTTCTTAACCTCCTGTTGGTGCTGGCATCCACCAATCACATAGACATCACAGTCAAAAGTTTAAAATCATTTTTTTCATCTTTACTGAAACCCTTCCTCATCTGATAGGTTCCCACACCATCAGAATGGAGACAACTGCTGTTAGAAGTCTCTGCAGCATCCTGGAAGATTAAATAGGTGGTCTAACCACTGACAGGAAAATAAGATTATTCCCCTTATAGAAACTGAAGCAGAGAGGATTTCTGTGTTTTGTGTCTTTTGTCATGACTTGGATGTGAAATGAAGGTTGGGAAGATAAGAGATTGCTGGAGTGTATTTTACCACAGTCTGTTGCTGCTGCACTGCTGGTCGCAGTCCTGCTGTAGTCACAGAAGAACTTTGGGAAGTTTTTATCAGCTGGTTTGGGTTTGTGCAGTGTGCAGGTGTTTATCTTGCCTTGTGCTCAGTGGGGAATGAATGATTCACTTTGACTCAATGTTTTTTCAGTCATTGAAAAGAGGTGCTGTGTATTTCCTTCTTTGCCAAAGACCAATGTTTAAGAGTTGTTATGGAACAGTTTGTACCTTGCTCAGAGATTGTGAGATATTAAAAAAGGAGAGAGAGGGTGTAACTTTGCACTTCACAATGTAGATACACAATGTAGAAATATTGTCACCATACTGGCTGCGAGCCCAAAACAATAAGATGGAAATTTGAAAAGTTAAGATCCAAGTCCCAAAGTTACTATTTCATTAGCCCAAAAAGCTGAGGATACTTCATAAAACCCCATTCTGCATTTCATCATGAAGAAAGCAGGACACAGAGAGTCTGCTCACAGCTGCAACAGGATTCCATCCATTCATCCTGAGAACAGCTCCTGAATCCAGTTGACAGTGGCAGAAAATGATAGAATTTTATATTACATTATATTTTTCACTATTCAGGGAGAATTTAACCATGCCTTTGGGCCTGTCAAAATTTTCTACTTCTTCTGCAGCCTGGGCTAAATACCAGCCCYGATTCTTCTCAAACACACCGCTTCATTCAAAGGTTATGCCACATGGCTGTGAAAAATCATTATTTTCAAACTTCACCTCTATTATATTTTAAAAGTGGTCCCTGCTGYCCTTACAAAGGGAGATAAAGGTTATAAAGAAGAAAATGAAAAGCTTTTGCTTCACCATACAGCCCAAACAGTCTGGAAAATACACTCAATTTTTACTAAATACCAGGTTTTTCTCAGGGGAAATSTGTGGGAAAAACAAGGGGAAAGATGCTCTCCAGTCATTCTTTTTCTTCCAATAAATCAACATTAGCATTTATWAAGAGAGGAAAGACCACATGCTAATAATTCTGACTTCATTTGACATGAAAATTAACCCTATTCATAGGAAGGTTTCTACCCATTTTCATACAGATTGAGAAGGTTCACAGGTGTAAAACAGATCCWAAACCAAGCCTTCCCTGGGGAAATGTCTTTAATCTGAAAGGCAGCAGCCAGAGTGGGTTCAGTCAGCATTCCTACATTGTCCTTTTGCAGAGTGCCTGTCTTGCATGTGTGGCATTAATCCCCTCCAAATTGTGGAGCTGCTTTTGTACTCTTCTCCAGCCAGGATGGGAGATGTTCTCAGGGTGCTGTTATGGGGTGATGTTTATCGTGTGACAATACTCTGAACAAAAGGGCTCAGCAGAATTTGTGCTGCTGCTCTTCCAAAAGTGTCTGGAGGCTTGCTGGAAAGGGAAACTGCACTCTATAGCTCACTCTACAGAACTCAAAAAATTATTTGGTTTAAGTAGTTCATGAAGCTACAATGCCCTTGAAAATATTATGTCTAGTTCCATAAAAAYTTAAAAATTACTGCAAATTAAGATGTTGAACACAATATTCAGTCTTAGTTTAGTTGTCTGTTTGTGAAACAGCTGCTAGAATTAAGTGTGAAATGCAGAGCTAACAACAGCACCATATTTATCCTTTACACATTGGCAGTAACACTGCAATTGTCTTGTAAAAAAAACTTGAATTACAGATGCATTGACTTAAATTACTGAGATTAGCCCAACTTCCCACAGCAACACTACATCAGCATCRGAGACTGGTCACTTGAATAGCTTCTTTTAACTTTGCAATGCCAGCAATAAGTTTTTATTGGCTTGGCACTGTTACAGGAATTAAATTATAGAATAAATTAGCTAATATGTGACATGCACTCCCTTATTTAAGGGGAGTCAAATTGCTCTTATATAAAAGCCAAACCTTCCACAGCCAGGGGCTACTAACTATGCCTTATTTATTGTATAATTTTCATCCAAAATTGTGGACATATTTTAGTGCTGCTGTGTTGATATACTAAAAACTGATGCTAAATACCCTGACTATATCTTCCTCACTACCATATAATTTGCATGCCTCTAAAAAGAAAGAAAATAAGTGGTTTCTGCTGCCATTTACAGAAATCAGTGTGCACATATTAGAAGAGAACTTGATTCAGACTAATGCAGTGGCAATTTTTGAGATGGCCACGACGTTTCCCTGTGCAAAGCAGTATTGTCCTTCATACAATAGCACATCTGAAACACCAAACTGAAACAGTCTTGTCCTTTGTGCAGCCCCCTCACTTCCAGCTAGAGTACATGCTCTTTTCCTTCATAGCTCTTCACCCACACAGCAGAGCATTGTCAGTGAAGGCCAGAAGAAAYGAGGTGCCCTCGTGGTGCTTTCGCCCTTGCAGCATGATATTTGTATTGATTTCAAAAGTTTATTTCACATACAAAGCTTTTGACTGCAGCCTGCAGAAAGCTTTGATGTTCTTAATTCGTTTAGTTTATCCACCCAGTTCTCCTTTTGCTTTGATTCTACAGTCTGTAGCCTGGCACTTAAACCCTCATTTTTCTGTCAGTGTATTTCAGCTGCATGTTTGCATTTTATATGTAAATAAATATTCTCACTACGGTAACTAAAGAAAATTGTTTTTCATCATCCATGCTTTCAAACAGAGCAGGGCTTCTAGCAAAAGAGGGCTCTCATTTCCATAGATCTGCAGTAATAGAGTTTTTATAAATCAGCAAGGGTAATACCACCACAACTCCCAATGTAATGGCACACATTACACTGGCCAGTGARGAACTTCTAAACTGGTTAACAATACAATATCATTTCTGGAAACACAGTTTGCTAACCTTGGAAAAGGGATAGGTTGATGATTAGCTATTTGTTCTGTCTAAAAMTATTTTTTAAACTGATTATTTTTTCATTCCTGGCAAGAGATGGTTTTAAGATTGTTGTGCTTGTGATAGTCAGCAGACCTRAGATGCAAATCCAAGCAGATTTCTCCTTCTTCTTTTCTCTCCTCCACTAGGTTTTTGTTTCTTGGGTTTTTTTGTTTTTTGTTTGTTTGTTTGTTTGTTTTG
The DNA here is from genome assembly GCF_030028575.1 of Malurus melanocephalus. Lineage (NCBI taxonomy): Eukaryota > Metazoa > Chordata > Aves > Passeriformes > Maluridae > Malurus > Malurus melanocephalus. The sequence goes on from NW_026623459.1 coordinate 429,272, forward strand.
TTTTGTTTTGTTTTGTTTTCCCCCTTAACACACATAAACTGCTTGGGTTTTAATGTGATGAAAATACTGAATTAATTTCAATGAAACAGGGAGTTGTGCCCATTGCATCAGTTTGCAACCAAAAATTTACAAGCTCAAGTTCATCATCAGGGAAAGAAATTATATAAAATAGAACCATAAAAATACAACACCCTGTTGCTGTAGTGACAAGACAAACAAAAAYGAGGCATGGAGAAACACTTTCGGACCGAGATTTCTTTCTGTCCAAAGTACACAGAAGGTTATTTGGCAGCTGTCTTATCTGAGCAGGATGGGAGCCTGAGCAACCACTGCTCACCGTGGCCACACAACAAACAAATCACTGCAGCTAGCAGCCTCAGATTCTCACAGTCACAATCAACAGCTGCAGGTAGCGAGGGGRTGAGATCTGTGCACAACAGGGAATTAGTTTGCATTTTGGCATGAAAYAACAAGGAAAAAGGAAGCTAAGATGGAGTCCTGCGCCAGCTTGCCTTGCAATYAAAATAGATCTTCCGGTGTAAATATCTCTGGGAAATTAGATTTCTCTCTTGTTTCTATTTATTTGATTATTTTTAAAAGTTGCTTTTAACAGTGTAATTGTTAGTGATGTAATTTTGTCTAGTTCAAAACAAATGCGACAATATCATAGAGACAATGTGTAAGTCAAATTTTCATTGCATGCCTATCTACCTGATATCTTGRTTGTCAGCCTGACACTGATGGCTTTTAAAAAATAATGGTCATGTGATCTATTATCATTTGTCCAGTGAAGTCACACTAACTTTAAATGMTGTCATTCTACTGTAAGCAMACTAYTTCAAAATGAATTTATTTCTATTGYTTTAYATTTGGGYTTGCACTTTCAGAAGAATTGTCATGYCATGCTTGCCTTACTCTGGCACAGCTGTCATTGCAGAACTTTTAAGAATAGCTAGGTTTCAGTTGCATCTGATATTATTTAAAAAAAAACAACTTTGATTTAAACAGAAAAAAAAAATGTAAATCATCCTGACTCATAAAAAGAAACTGGAAGGAACTAGAAAATATATGATAGTTAGAATWTATCTAACAGGTAGGATTTGTTTGTTTAACCTTTATCTCTGATTTAGCGAACATGAAAAGTTTTGGGTTCATGCATGCTAACAAGGTTTTTCATTCAGCAAAAAAACTCTGATGAAGACATTTCAGACCTTCACAAATCTTCATATTTACACACATGGTATTTATTTTTTTTTCCAAAGTACAAGAGGCTCCTTCTATTATCAGAATTTGAGAAGAAAAATATACAGTGAGGTATATTTTGCGCAACTAATGTGAAAAAAATGCACATAAAATGCACATAAAATGCAAAGGTATTGAGGAAGCAGTTGTATATGTGAACTTTTCTGAAATTACATAATAAAAACTTGAAATCTGCTCATTCTTCTTTTCTCTCGTCTCGGTAATATTGCTGTTCTAATGTTTCATTGTCAATTGTTATTTAAAAAAATTGAAGCAACAGATCTTCTTAGTAATACAGCCATTGAATTGTCTGTTTCTAAGCAGTAATGCAAAAGAGCACCAAGAAATAGCATTTCAAAAATTTAAACCCTCATAAATTTAAAAATAATTTTTAGCACATTCTAAGTTATAGAGATATTTAGTGTCCTGTAATCCTTTCCAAATATTTTTAGAATTCAGGCCAAGCAATCTTAAAAGCATACTTTATCTATCCGACATTTTTWAAAAATTATGCAGGGATAGAAATGAGCTATAAAAACAGATAGGAAAAATTTAACCATTCWGGTGTCTCACTTATAGAATATTATGGTGCCAAACAGAGAGAACAAAATGACTGAGGTGGAGTATTCATTCCAGCTCCAGAAAAAAATCCAAATGAAAACAAATGAAACAATGGAGAGGGGCATGCCATTGATCCGGTGGCAGAACATGTAGCACAGAGGAAAAACATCCACCTGCACCCTGTCAGTGCTTCAGCTGGCCAGGGGCTAGCAGGCTATMAACAGCCAGCATGCACCAGCAGGGCTTCTGCTTGCTATTTGGTGGGGTCTTTGCCCCCTTTCCCTCCTTGTCCCTTTCCTGCACTTGTGGGCAGATGCAGTGCATTTCAACCACTTCATCCCTTTGCATCCTTTCTTGACTCATGCATGTGTCTTCTTCTCCAGAGCATCACTTCCCACACTCCATGGTCAACRGGCATTAGAGAGCTTTTGTCCCTCAACACTCAAAAATGTTCATTATATTTATATTTTATATTATATCCCCACTGCTGACATAGTAAAAGAACTTAAAAGTATCTGTCCTAAAGCCCTAAATGTGCAAAAAAMCATTTTCTTTTAAAGTGCTTGCTTCAGTGCTCACTGGAGTAGGGAAGCCAGAGGCAGGAGTCCAAGGAGCTTTAGTGACTAAAATACCATCAATTCTGTAATCTAAGATGGAATAYACCAATACCCAAAACACAATTAGTAAAGCCTGTCATAAAAGGACAKTATTAAGCAGTATTCTTTCCATGGAAGTATTCCTTGTCAGTGTTTAAAAGTGAAGTTTTCCACCTGGACAACTGCAAATAATTTTTTCAAAACATATATCAGCTTTCGGTAGTAAATCCTACAACTAAGAAGAAAAATAAACAAACTCATGTGAGATATTCAAACCAAACTTTATCCAATTTATAATTTATTCACCTAGCCCATGCATCACTGTTCTTACACTGTTGTTATTTTTTCAGTCCAATGTCTATGTCTTCTTTCCCATATACCAGTGGTGTTTTTTCCTGAGCACTACTCACTCTCAAAATGTATCCTTCTTTACACAAAACCATATTGACGCTAGCAGAAGCTGGTACATCTTTCTGCAGAACTCCTCACCAACCATTCCTTTTTTTTTCTTTTCAACTTTCTTATAAAATTATTAAGCCAAAATTAGTAAAAGTTTCATAGCTATCAAATAAATTTACATGGGACAGCAATTGCAGTATTTTACACARGAAAAGCCCTTGCATTAGAGTAATTCCAGCAGAAATCTAGATCTTCTGCATTAATTTCCATGGAATTACTTTGAATCTGCTCCCAAATCACAAACATTTTCCGCTGTATTTAAATGAMATACCAGACTTCCTTGTCTGATGCAGATGATCTATCTATCTACAGATCTCTAGATAAAAATATGCAAATATAGTGATGCTTAGACTTGTATCACTAAGATCCATGTTCTTTCATGAATTTGCATGTGAATAAGAAGGCCAGGAGAGAAAGATTCAGTAMAGTGAAATAGCTGGGTTGAGATGGATCAAAAGATCCATCTGGTCAAAATTTTAAACATTGTTAAGCAATTGTGAATGTTTTCAGAAACAGCTGTATTGCGGGGGGGAGAGAGAACTTTCTACTCAAAACTTTCATCTGCTCTAATATTCAGGCAGCCTTGAMAGTCCAACTTGTCTTTTTCAGTCATGAACATTCCCAACATATTTTAGTGTAAAAATCTATGGGTTTATTTTGTCTTTTCTTTCCTCACATTGAGAACTTTGATTTCCTCATGCTTATGTTAGCACATATTGAAACAAAAGGCTCTGGCAAGTTGTGTTACAGATATATTGTGTACAACTTTCAGTGCATTTTTCCACTGAAGTCACTGGCTGCCACTGACATCTCCTGGCAAACACCAGAAGTCAGCAAGCTCTCCTTTTCTGTGTTCTGTGCATTGGGAGTGGCAGTCACTGCCCCTCCCCACATGGATATTAACCCACCTTTACAATGTTTATCATGAGACATCCTGTACTCCTGAAAGGAATAATGAAAATGACAGATTTCTCCATTACACAATGCATCCAATGGGTTTTTAAAAGGTGTGTATATGAATCATACAGAGAGGAGATAAAATCACCCAGAGGACATGGAGAGTTGTACCTTGACAAATGGAAGTATCAGGAGATGTTCTGGTTTAGGAAAGCACAACATAACCTCTTCAACTTATTTTGGAAGAAGATTAAGAGCGTGGCAATGTCCACTTCCACAATGACAAGGCATTAACARCATTATTTCAGAGAATCTCTGAGGTCACAATATCTGATCCATGAAGGCTGTCTGCAAGGCTAATCTCAATTTTCCCTGTGATTAGAGATATCCTCACTGTAAGAGGACCTGACTTTGTTGTGTGCAAGAACAAGGGTGTCATGTCACAAAAATCAGAACTCAGGAGCAGAGAAACACAACAGACTTCAAGGTGAACATGTACATTCATAAATATGGATAATGCTCTCTTCATGGTGCTGAAAAGTAGAATTGATGCCTTTCAATTTGATGTGGAAACTAAAAGTGGTATGAAATTSAAAATTAGTGTATCCAACAGGTCAAAAATTTTAAAAACATGATTTCAGATGTATCAGATATCCCTGTGTGTTGGCCCACCATCTAAAGCCGAAGTCCATCATCTGTTGCATACAGCATTGGGTAGTAAGAAACAGATCTTCACACCTTATGTAAYCATTTCTATACTGACAATCCATATTTTTCCACATTGATGTGCCTAAGAAATAACTTCTGAAAGATATAAGAAAGTAAAAGAATCTTATTTATTTTGAAGTATGTTTTGTTATTTCACTGCCACATCTAAAGATTATCCTATGAATAATATCCTGAGAACCAGTATGGCCACTCCTGCTGAAGGAAAAGCATGTTATTTTCTCTAACTATAACCCTTTCTTCCCCTATATCTTCACTGTGTTATTTTATGTCATGACTTAATTTTTTTTAATATTCTTTTGCACCCATACAACAAAGATTTTTACTGTTCTCTAAAGCAAACTACCAGAAAGTTCAATGGTAGTTTAAATTAAAGAAAAGCATGTTAGARTATATAACTACACAATCTTCCAATGAGGGGCCCAAAATTGAGCACAGGATTTGAGCTGCAGGCCTCTACCAGTGCCGAGTACAGGGGGACAGTCACTACCCTGGTCCTGCTGGCCAAGCTGTTGCTGACACAGGCCAGGATGCCATTGACCTTCTTGGCCACCTGGRCCACTGGACCCTCTCCAGCTGGCTGTCAGTCACCTCCCTCAAGTCTCTTTCTGCTGAGCAGCTCTCAAGTCACTGTGCCCCAAGCCTGCAGTGCTGCCTGGGGTCATGGCAATGCACATGCAAGACCCAGCAGGGACTGACTAAATGAGACGGTTCATAGCATAAAACTCCAATGATAAGAGGGGTTTACGAATTTCGATTTTACTAACAGTCAGATCTAGAGCACAGAAGGAGTTCTGGCAGATACTCTCTTAAAGTGGTGTTGTMTTTTACAATGTGACTACTGTATTCCTCTGTGTGGATGTTACCAATTAGCAGCTGCCTAAAACCAGTATTGRTAGAGTTCAAGCATTAAGATGTTTAGCAGCTACTGCACATTTGCAGCCAAAAGATTATTCCAACACTAGGCTGCTCAAGAGTATATTTTAGACACCATTGCCCCTAGAGATGGCCATTTTCTGTTGCTATTTTAAATACACATTGTGATCTCACCTCTTGGCTCAGAGGTTTCTGCMTTCTTCCCTAAGCTCCTACACAAAGGCTGTTGTGCTTTAAAACAGATGCCGAAGGGACTGTGTCACTGTCTCGGGATGCTGCTCTATAGAAAGGCAGATCCCTGCAGAGACACTGAGCTCCTGGTGCTCAGTGTGGAAACTATGACCCCACTCTTCTGGGAGACCGTGGGGAGTGTCTTCCCGGGAGCMTCTAGCTGGGAAGTTAAGTTTCCACACAGGCTGATTTCTTTGCCAAGAACAAGTCAAGCAGGTTCCTTGTCAAGGCCTTCTTTCATGCCCTTTTGTAGCCAGCAGTCCCACATACTCGCAAATAGAGCAAATCTTCCAAATTTGCAGCAATCTAAACAAGCTGGGTCTCCAGCCTCCTAAAATTTTACAAAGGAGACACTAATCATCTGCCTCAGGTGAGCACATGCTATCTATATCAGGACATTGGCTGAACAGAACAAAAACAAAGACCAAATATTGCCAGGCCATGGACTAGAATCTCTTTTGGTATAGCCAAAAAGAGAGAGATTATCTGGAGAGSATTCAGTATATATATAAGAGTTCTTGTCATGGATTTGTCACTTGCAATTAATGGCATGCACTGAGCCCCTTCCAGTAAAATGGTCCAAGTCAAACGACAATTTATCTTCAGGATGGCAGAGGAATAGTCATAACAAATTTTGAGAAATGCCAGATAGTGAAGGGCACTCATACCATTTCTTGCTTCTCTCACCACCTCACCGTTTATTAAGTGGCAAATCTGGTTTCCCTGTGGATTTTTACYTACATTTCCAGTTTCACCAGAAAAAGTTTAGATCTGATTTTTCAAGATTTGTTCCCATGAGTAACATCAGTGCTTCCAGCAGGAGCATTAATACAGATGAGCATTACTCACACATGCAAAATGTGCTGATTAGGCTCTTACATGACAATACCATGGAAACTCCAGTCTGGATTTGTCCAGATAAACACAGTAAGGAAACAATAGCTAGACAGCTGGCACAAACATAAGAAACAARACAGAAAAACCAAAAATATCACTCCTTATTAGGCAGTGAGGGCAGGATGTTCCACACTAGCTATTTCATAACCTACCTTCACCATCTTGCAAATATTCAGCACCCTTCTTAAACCAAATAGACACTGCACTTATAYTCAACAGTTAGAACACAAAAACAAACCAGTCATGGCAGGTCAAATGSATCCATGGTAGAGTTTTTACAAGTTCCAGTAAAAAATGTGCACCATGGTCACCTCTGGTTAACTTCATTCAACAGCTTTTCTCTCCCCTCACACTGAAAAAAGACTCATTTTGTACTCCATTTGTGGGAACAGTGGCAATCCAGGACTTTTTCCCCACAGAATGAAGTTGTTCAAAATACTTTTTATTTTTAAAAGCATTTTGTAGAAACTAAGTTATTAAGCATGAAAATGTAATATGAACACAGATATGTAGCATTTTGTCAGGAATCTTCAAATTTTTGGAGGGCAGCGCCATCAGATATGGTGCATACACAAGGTTCTTGTTATTTCTCATCTTATTCTTTCTGCTTCTTGCCAAAACCAGCACCTACCAACATCTTCTAAACGCTGGAAAGCTTGTAAGAGTTCTCCAAAAAGCAGTCATTTGCTGTCATCTGAGGCTAGTGATAAATCATCAGAGCATCATCACTGACAAAAATGTCATCACTAYGTCCAACACAGGAGGAGAATATTTACTTGGAATAGCATGTGAAATGATCAGCTATGCCATTGTGGTGATCACCATATGTATAATGGTGCAGTCTGGCAATTCTCATGCAACTGCATTAATTAACTGTGAGATGGTGAACCACAACTAATGAATTCTAATGACTTAGAAAGTGAGGAGAAAAATGGCTTAAAACACTTTYGATGAAATGTAGGCAAGAAGGTTCAAGTTTTTCTTTTTTCAAGGAGTTTTCCCAGTTTCCAGAAGGATTCTTACAGTTGGAAAGGRAAACATTTATAGCTTGCCAGGGTTAGCACCACCTGACTGATACCAATAACATTCCAAGCAAAGCATGTGCACTGTTTCCTGCAAACAGTTTTTCAGGCCAGCTGCAAGACCAGGAAGAAAGCACTGCAATGTGTCATAACTGGGCATTTTCCCAGGGAAAAAGAAAGGTCAAAAAAATACCCCTCAGTCCATGCCTAGCAATGGAATATAAATATATCCCTCAAGAGTAAGATTAGCAGGAAGGCAAACAGCAAGGAAGGGCAAAGAAGCAGAATGCCCCRTATCAGCATTGGGAAAAAAAAACCTAACACCTTCTCTCCTGAGAAGATAATTTCTTGTTCAAATCCTGGTATCACATTTACTCAAATAATCTKTGTGAAACTAGGAGAATAACAAATAAGCTCTCATCAGCCAGATTTCACATCACTCAATCGCCAAGCATCAATAATATAACATCAACCAGATGCAGCAACGGCCAGAAGAGAAAGTAATTTGTGGTAAATTCTTCTTTTGCCTTGAGCTTTGGGTCTCACTCCCAAATGCTGTGGGTAACATATGGAGACTGCAAACTGTGCTGCAAAATGCTGTTTGTTAAGAGGTGTTCCAAGTACCTGTGGCATATTTTTCTTCCACAGTGTAAAGCCTCACAGAAATCTTGCATTTTCTGAAATGAGTCACTGCAGTATTTGACCTAACAGAAGAATCATCACCCTGAATCCAGAGCCCTGAGTGTCATCTTCTCATCAGCATAGCCCAAAACATTGATTAGGGTAATGTGTTAAATCACAGACTCCAGACTTTGTGCACCCAAATATTTTCGTTGGAATGTGTTTTTGTTTTGTGAGGTGGGGTGGGACGGTGTGATGAGRGCGTGGATGGTGAGTGGAGGGGAGGGGCTGCAGGGCTGTGGGAACACTTATCTGAAAATGCACCTCTACAGCACCTCTTGATCAACAGGGGGTGTAAATGTCCAGCAGAGAGCAGGGGTGAAGGAGGCACAGCTCAAACCCATGCTGTCTTTTCTCTGCAGTGACAGCTTTCTACTGTGGATTTACAATAAATCTTTGTTGCTTCTAATTTCCTGGTATATTTACAATTCCAGATTTTAACATTCCTCGTAAGAGCATAGATACATTTTAAAAATAATAGTGTTCCTGGGACATGCTAGAGCAGATGGAGTAGTCAATGCAGCTACAGTAATTTATACTCAGGAAGATTTATTTGTTTGTGCCTATGCTGTAATACACCTCACCAGCTTTTTCATCATCAATGTTGTATTTCGATTTAAACTTGGTCACAGCCATTTTTATATTTTAGCTTTATTTATTTATTTTTTTTTTTAAAAAAAGGCTGTTCAATGCATAGGATTCAGCTTAAAATCCTCCACACAAATTGAAAAAGCAAGTGAACAGCAATGCATTATGCATTACAACTTAATTTTAAATAAACCAATCAATAGAGTTCTGTCTGTAACCTCAGCATGAAAGATAATTTACGTAGAAAAGCAAATCAATGTCCCCTGAATTTTCTGGAAGTTCAACTGATTCTCTCAATGGAGATCACTGACATTGGTTTATTGGGAGGGATAACATGTTTGTCTCAATCCGTTGTAAAAAAAGATAGGGAAGAATTACTAGTATGCCTAGACTCAAGGAATACCCTAAAATAACTTTCAGATGGGAATAGTATGTTCAGTTAAATAAAAGCTACACTGAAATTAATATTTCATAGCACTGACACAAACAGGTATGCGTAACCTTCCCTAAGTAATTTTTCACATATAATTTATGTGTTGGCCCTAAGCTAAAGTACAACAGTCACCACTAACATGCTCSATTCTTTAAAAAGTCCTTGTTTTATGTGAAAAATTACAGTTCTTCTTTGTTGTCTTTGGCACTTACTTTCTTTCAAAATCCATCAAGAGCAGTACCTGCAGGAAATAATTTTTATTCCTAGAACAATATTGTCTTGTATTACGTGTGAACATTCATGTGCAAGTATGACCATGCTACACACAGGTGATCAAATAGGTGATCAAATAATTTGGGAGTAAAACATAAAAGAAAGATTTCCATCAAGATCTGAATACCTATGAATTTGCAGATCCCAGCACTAACTTTGTTGTCCCAATTCACTTGAAGAAGGAAGAAGAAAGTATTTTCTTGCTCTCACCCGTGATACGTGACTGAACCAAAAAAAGAAAGATGCAATTTAATACATACAAATTACCAGAAAATTGAAAGGCAAATAAAYACATTTTATTCTTGGAAAAAACTCCAACTCAAAAGAAAACAAAAAAATCCAGACATCCATGCCATGTCTCACAGATGTCACTTGTTTCTTTAGGAATCAAATACAGCATAAATACTTAGCTCAGAGAGAGGCAAACGTATAGGTATATATGTACATATACATATACAAACTTTATGAAACAGGCCCAAATCACCATTTTATTTGCTTTTCATTACCAAAAAATATCTGGTAGAGCTGAGCTGGTCTGATTGAATTCAAGGCTGGGGAAAATTTATTATTGATTCCACAAATTACTTGTTTYGATGACAAGAAAGGAAAAAGAAACTTCACGCAACAGGAGACGTAGAGAGCCCAGTAATACAAATATAGAAGGCAAACCATGTTGATTGCYTGAAAAATGTGTGCAACCCACACTAGAATGAGCAAGCACCATGGCAATTGACCTCTGAMAATCACATGGACAAGGATTGGGCAATGCAGGCTGCTGGACAATGACATAAACCTTGAAGAAAAGGAGTGTCATTGAAATGGCCTCCAGCAGAAATTCACCCTCGAGAACTTAATCAGTGCTTTAACACCAATACTTCCAGAATCTAAATCCAATAMCAAGACCTTGCTTTCTTCTCCCTTGGCCTGTAAGAATGAAGTAGAGGTTAGATTAGATGCAGCATTATGAATAGGCCATGTTGAATTTCAAGAAGCCACACCAGAATTAATATGTGACTTCCTACTCATTAAATCCAAGCGTGAAACCTTTCTTGGTGCAACAATTTAAAATCCCAAGMTTTTGAGTACAATGTTTGTCACAGATTACATAAAAGCACTGTTAGACAACTGTTACAAATTAGGCAATAGAAAAATAAAAGCAGCATGGAGAGAAACTAAGTTATCATTTAGAGCTGTAAATCACCAGGTTTCAAAAACAAAATAAAGGAYTGCTAAAGTCACACCAGCTGTTTTAAATACATGAGACTGGGGAAGGCTTGGTTAATAATTGATGAAGTACTAACAAGAATAAGAAGACAAATCTGAAAAACTAAACCAAAGAGAAAAAAAATTAAAAGGGGGAGGGGGAGAGAYGGAGGGCACCTATTTTCATAGAGCAGTTTTCAAGTAAAAAGAGCAGTTATGTCATTTGACTGATTCAGAAATCTGTCTATTAACATAGCCAGAGATAACATTTCTAACACATTTTTGCTGACCCAGTATGCCTGCTGTCATTTCCACCCTAGAGGCATGTATTACCAGCTTGCTTCAAGAAATGTGTTTTCAGCAATCACTGTTTCGAGATCCAGTGCATTCATGCTCTGCAAATTTTGGAAATAAATAACAATGGCTTAAAAAGAACAAATCCACAAACCCCCACTTTATTCAATTTTAAATTTGCYTGTGAAATAACCTTCTTCTGGGTGAGTCCAGCTGGGCTCCCTTAGCCATATGAAAGACGCTGCACAGTGTGACAAAACAAGCACAAATAAAAAACATGAAACAGCTGTTTCTCAGATCACACACACACATAAGAGGATTCAGATATTCCTGCCACCCTCATAAGGCACTTAAACATTCTTTGTTGATGAGGAAAGCACCAGAAAAACTCTCTTAGCAAACTGGGGGAGAAGAGCCGCTGCCTGGRTGTCCCCAGGCCAGCTCCTCTGCCGTCTGCCACCAGCTCCATCCACATCCTTATGCTGGTGACTCAGTGACACCAGGCAGTTCTTAGATTAACCTCTCTGCTTTCTTTCTTCCCAATTTACAGTTGTCGTGTAGGTGTTTCCCCTCTTGGATCTTTGTACACTTGATGGTCCTGTTCCAACCCCCCTCCCTCTGTGATATCATTCTTATCTCTCTGCAGAGTTTATTTCTGCTCTCTTTTGCRCTCTCCCAGGGCTCACAGTTCTCTGAGGCAGGGCTGGGCAGCTGGGAGGGATCCAAGCTGGATCCTCATCCGCTAGGGCATCCCACATAAACAGCATGGGTTACTGTGGGASAGGTTTCCATTCAGAGCTGGCACTTCCCCACAGAATGCAGATCACTTTTCGTATGAGTGTGAGTGGGCTCATATCTGGATGCTGCTTACAGAAATCCTATCCACAACATTCTTCACTATCTCAGGTGAAGTCAAAGACTTGGGAGTGACAGAGGAATGAATCCCTTGCTAAGAGAGTAAGAATAGGCAGAAACCAGAYTGAACTGCAAAAAGTGTCTTACTGGGGTAGGAGGATGATTCCAATGCTTGAACTCAGGTTTTAGGAACAGCAAAATGAACATCACAGATTAAAAAAAGCATTTATTTTTTAATAATACATACAATGGTATTATTTATCTTACCTGGCAATGAAGACTGTATTAAAAATTCAAATTATCTGTTTTAGAGATTTTAAATCTGTAGGAACAATACAAAGTCAAAATGATGATAGGTAGAAGTGGCCGTAATTTCTTCCTACTGACAATTTGACCCTCTCAACTTCCTGATTCCTGACTTTTTAAAATGCCTACACTACCTCATTTCATGCATTTTGTAGGGCTTTCTTTTCTATAACAAAACTCAAAAGGAACTTAAATAAGCCAAGAGGAGAGAATAAAAATCGAACACCTGCTACAGTATCAATCACCCACTACAGTATCAATCAAATACTACAGTTAAAATTGAAGAGGAATGAACCCAAAAGGCATACYGGTGTAAATGTGATGTGTAAAGAAAGTTGAGTGAAGCCAAAGTGCTTGCTTGCATGAATCTGAGACAAATTTCCAGAATCCCGGGATTTTATTTAGACATCTTATTACTGTAGAAATTACTGGGAAATCAGATTGTTAAATTGGTACTCTTCTTAAATAAATGCATACTGGGAAGGCAGCCTGGACATAAACAGCAACTTAAACCTAGTGTCATGAGGACAATGTGTCCCACCATCCAATATGTTATGCCCACCACACCCAGGCAGGAGTTGCTATTTTTTGGCTCATGGTGACTATGCAGCTTTAATATTAACTATGATTTGCATAGTTCGTGTTTTAAGTGGAAGGCACAACTAAAGGTTGTTGGACAAAGCAAGCCCAGAAAATTAATTTTATTTTGTTGAATTTACTCTTCCACCACAGTGGAGATGTCTCAGAGAAAGCATCTTAGATGAGACTGAACAGCTGTGTTTAAGTAGTTCAATTCTACCTGTGCCTTTTTATCACWGTCCAGTACTGTCCAGTATTTTTCCATGATTAAAAAGAAGGCTTCTTTAAGTTTAGGCTCAGTGTAGAAATTTCCAAAGCACTAAAAACTTTATTTGAGAAAAGAACAGATCAGGACAAAAAGTGGTACTCCATTTTATGAGAGGGAGAGACAGAGAAAATCCCTTTGTGACCTCATTTTGAAAGGCACAGTGCAGTAGCTAAGCATTAAATAACAGCTCAATAGGTTTTCATCAATGTAGAAAAATAATTATCTGGGAAAAGTTATATAACCTCCAACAAACAAGGTCAAAGATCAAGATATTTTTATCCATGGTGTGTAAGCTTCCCTCCTGCATGAAGAAACTTCTTGGATAGAAAAAAACTCATCATCTTTACAGGGCTGGACGCAAATGACCTATTATTTTAGCACCAATTAATTTTCCTTCATGTTGAGCCTATTAGGGAAATTCATTATACAGTCCCACTAGTTATTCTACTTCTCTGCACCAGGCATATCCATGAATCCATACTGACCAACCAAACTGCATCTTTATTCCGAAGTCAAAGGAGTTACATTTGGTTCTTGAAACAAAATTTCATGGCAGACTCTCCCAGTCTGCTCTGCTGACTTCTCTTTTTTTTTTTTTTTTTTTTTTTTTTTTTTTTTTTTTNCAGAAGCAATCACAGCGCACAGTTAATCTATGCCACTGTTAAAGATCAGTTAGCAGCCAAAATCCCGATATGAATATTGGGCTGAACACCATGTCCTTGTAGTAGAAGCTGTTAGTTTCAATTATTAACCCATTACAGATACAGCATTAAATAGATCATTAATGTTCTCAGCAGCCGTAATCGAGACACCATCACTTGGCAATTGTAACTGCACCTTATCTGAGGACTGCTGCTCACCTGACTCKAAATATTACATCTTCAGGGCTGGTATGGGAACAATTCTGGCACAACTTCCTATTTCTCTGCAGTGCCTCAATCAAAGAGTTTTTATTTTTCTTTTGCTGAGATTCTGCCATTTCTGGCACTAAGCAATAGACTTCCCTGGCGAAATTGTGCCTTCCTTAAAACCAGAGTGTTGCCATCAGTTTGAGTGGGGTCAGTGACTATTCTGCTGAGCCTGGGACATCCCATTCAGGTGTGTGCAGAGTAACAGGTGTTGGTGCAAACACTGGAGCTGAAGGACCTRGAACAAGGAATATTTTTCAGTCTTTCAGAAGGCGTTATCAGGTTTGGGGCAACTCTGCAGGTTACATACAGATAGATCCAGTTTAAGCCTAGGGCTGTGAGCCAGCAGAAAGAAAAGTTCAACTGATGTGTTTGGGATGAAGTCCTGGAAGTTCACCTCCCTCCAACTCACCGATTCTGACAAACTAGAGGTGAGCCTTGGACTGACCATTTGACCATACTGCTAGAGTAACACGTGATACATTTCCAAATAGAGTTCCAATTTTTTTGTTTATGTGAAGTGCAAGGCCACTGGACTCATGCTTGACAACAGCTACAATGGAATTCTTAGCCTATAACTGTGATCTATTTTCTATGCCATCTCCACCAAAACCAGATCCCATCTCAGTTTGTCGCCAGCYGACCCAAAGTCTTTGAGAATTTCAGGTATGACCATGAATTTTTAAATCATTCATGTTCAGGTTTCACATTTAGTTTAACATTTCTCTTGTGATAATAGTTTCAAGACCCAACACAAGTTCCCTGGTCAACTCTGTATCAGATCCAACTCATTGTTACAAAATCCTATATTTTCCCACTTGAATACCTTTATCGAAAACATTGGTGCTGGCATTACTGACTCTCCAGTCCTAGTTACTATGAATTCACTATTAAGGAAGGAATATCCCAGAATATCTTAAAATAGCTTAAATTATTTAAATCTGTTAACAACAACAAAAAAAATCAGCTTTGTAATTATCACTTCTAAATTAAGTGATGTAATTAGTGAGCAACATAAATGGTCTCCCACTCCACAKATGCCAGCCCAAAGAAAGTTTCAGTTCTTTGCATGGAGCACAACATCATTTGGTTTGTSACTAGGGCAGTTGTGAACAGGTACCTCCTCTGCTCAGTGCTCCAGTGGTGCTGCTGGTGAACAGCTCTGCTGGGAACTAATATATTCCTCGATGATACGTATCACATGCCRATCCTGAGGAAAATGTTCAGGATTTGGGACCCTGGAAGGACTGAGGTTCCCTCACTTAACTGAGTGAAGGCTGAGGTGATGAGTAAAACCCAAGAAAGCAATTCAGTTAATAAATGTGGGCGGCTAATTAATGTGGGAACTGTTTGTACAGTCTACTTGTGGTATTTGATTTGACCTTTATTTTGTACAGAGACATTTGGTAATATCAGTGGATGTTCAGACAAAAAAGAAATATTCGGAAGTCTGTGCGCCAAAGCTCTTCTAAGTTGCTAAATTGCTACTTTGAATAAAATCCTTACTTTAAAAGATTTTAAATATAGATACTCACATATATATGCATGTATATATTTGTCTCCCAGATACCCCTCAGGGGAACACTACACTGTGATAATTTTTACAGCTAAAAGATTTGGAGCTTTGAATGAACTGATTTTATCACATGGATTCTCTAGTGGTCACTGCCATGTGGAAAGGATCTGCTCCTACTGGCATCTTTCTGCACATCAACCACAAGAAATGGCAAGTTCTCTCTTGTCCATGGTAAGTGTTTTGTTGTCACTTCAGCATTTGAGAGGGCAAGAGGAGTAGGGCTGGAGAACTAAGATCATTTGCAACCAATCTCAGCTTTCTTTTTGACTCTATTTACAGTTCACTGATCATTTCCACAATATCAGCAGTCACTGGAGCTCTTCTGAGTCCAAAGCCTCTGCTCTCAAGTCCTCTCTGAGCTTTCCTGCAAGGTGACAACCCCATGATCAGTGCGTGCTTCTTCTCAGCTCTCCCAGTGTGCCTGATCCAGCCCCCAGAGTCGAGCAACATGCTGGAATTTGACCTGCCTTTGCTCTGCTGCACCACACAATGACAGCACCATGGAAAGGGATCTCTGCTGACAACGAAAGTGCTYCAGCTTTTGGTGCTGGGCCTGCTCTGTTTCTCCAATTCAAACTGTAATTCCCTTTTAACAGACACAAATGTCTCACATGTTTTCCTTGGCATACAGAAGCTACTATCTTGTCCATTTAATTCCATGAAGCAAAAAGTATGTTTAATATAGATTCTACAATATAGACTCTATAGATTCTAGAGCCTATGGATTCTGTAGTTTGTGATAATTTTTGACATTTCATGGTGCATTAAAATGCTGCATTTGTAACAGGTAAACAATAATTACATATAAGGCAAGATAGAGAATAGTTTTCATAATGTGCAAACATGTACCCATGGCAAGGAAAAGGAATTTATACCTTTAATGGGTCAAATTGTGCCACTGGACTATCATGACAACTACATTTTGGTTGAACAATATACATTCAGATGAAAAATGGGTGTTTGCTCTGGCCCCTCGAGGGCCAGGGGTCTTTGATGTCACCACTGGACTGATCATCCCTTAAAGCATTTGGACTGCTCATCAATTATTTTTCCATAATAGTAGCTTCAGGGTATGTTTCCAGTAYAACTGCTGGAAACTTTCATCGAGCAGATGATAAGGGGTGAGTTACTTTTAGTTGATTTAGCTACAAGGAAGATTTACGTTTGGCTAATCTAATTCAGATCTGCCCTGCCTGACTTGWTCACAAACATGAAGACAGCTGCTTACTAGAGTTGTCTTAACTCCATTTGCATGTTTTGTCTGCTAAAGTAGTAATTAGAGATCTTGGAACAGCAAGGGAATAAACAATGTCTATATGGATAGAGAGGGAAGATGTTCCAGCTGAAATTCAGATTTATTTTCCTACATCACCTAACCCAGGAGCTAAATAATAATAAATAAAGCATACAATACATATCCTACTTCTCTCTAGAGCTCTGCTTAGCTTTAAGCATTACCCATCTTTTGGACTGTCTGCTGCTTGCTTTCAGGTCACCTCATCTTTCCTCTGAACACAATATAACCTGATGGCAGTTTTTTGGGGGAGCTACACTTCGAAAAAGACAAGTCCTTTTGTTTTATTTGGTACCTGCTTAATCTTAACTGGCCTTTACAGATTAAAACACAGCAGTCTGAATCTCTGGTGTATCTGTAAGACATGGAGCAGACAGTCTGCTCTTTAATGAAAACAAAAAGGAGTTGATTTTGCAGATGTCCTCATCGATTCTTAAGTGATACAGCACAATTTTCTCAAGCTACTTGTTATCAGCAGAAACACCTAGGCGGGAAGGTTCTCACGCTTTCCTGAGCTGGGCCTTACTCAGATGCACTGTAAGCACTGGAACAGAGATTACAGAGCACCAGAAAGGCAGAGCCTTCCGGCAGGTCCCCCGAGACAGGAAAGCACAGTGAAGTGTGTCTTTCAAAGTATTCCAAAATATTGCTAATGCTCACTTTCTGGGTTGTCAGAAATCACACACAGCACTGCTTATGCCTTGAACACACCATCTGTCTTTGCACACACTTTCATTTTGCTTTTTTGGGACCCACATGGGTTGTTGACACAGACCCTTTTCTTTTCCAGCTTATAACTGCCCCTGCCATGCGCTTTTTTTAAATTAAGCAGTGCTTGGCAGTGTATACAAGCAAACAATTATCCACACAAATTTGGTGCAAGCAAGTGTAAGACCACATCAACAGYGCAGAGGAAGTCTGGTTTAATCATTAAAATGTGTAAAGTGCGGGTTCAGCGATTGTTTTTGTTCAACAAACCGTACGATTTTATTGTGTGGTTAGCCTTCCTGGGCCATGGATTGAGCCTAACTCAAGCTTAAATAAAAGGCACAGCTTTTGTGACAAAATGAAGGACCATCTCTCTATTTCCAACTCTTCCTCCTGCTCTGATATTTTRTCACAGATGAGGGTGGAATGACCCACCATTTTGAGACCTCACTGCATTGAAGGTACAGCTAACACAGTGCTAAGGACCAAATGCAGTTTACAAGGAGGTTGTGTGCCTTCCCAAGGACAGCAGCAAATAGGTTAAGGAAATTAAATTTGGCCCTCCAGCTCTTGAGATCGCTTTGTATTCTGTTGCTTCAAATGCCTGTGCATGTATCATTCTCACCCCACTTCACCCAGCAGCTGGCCATTGCAATCCACCTGACTAAACTTTTAGCTACAGCAGTGCTCCTGGGATTTTCATTATGACTTAATTCCCATGCAAAAAGTAAAACAAGGAAAAAGTTCCCCGTGGTAATTTGAGAAGCAGTCCTGCATCTAAATGAAGTCATACCCAATGCTAATGAAAGAGCATTTGAAACCAAAGGGTAACCGAATGCCTTGGGCCATTTTATCATCTGAGGTACACAGGAGTAAATATGAAACGCCTCTGATGTAGATTAATAGGCATCACAGGTATGTAAATGATGGTTCAATTTGGCATACTATAACTTACTTGCTCTTAGATCTTATAATACCCTCAAGTGTAACTTTAAAACATAAGAAAAACTGTTCTTAATTCTATACAAAATTTCCATGTCATTTTAAAATAAAGTTAATTAGAAAATAGRCCTTTAATAAATAAAATAATTTTATATATTGAAAAATAGAGATTACTTGAGAAAACATCTTATCTTCAGGTTTCACCACAGATAAGAAATACTATCAGAAAATAACCSAAAAAACTAAAGCATCAGTTTGTCTTCTCAYTTTTCCTACTCTGCACTGATGCCATCCTACAGCTCCCARAGGTTGTAACCTGATTTATCAAGAYATGTGTCCCTTTACCTACTAACTTCAGTTCCTTCATAAAGAATGGCATCCAARAACCTTACATTCAAAAATAACTGGCTGGAATTGTATATTGGCAATTCAACTAAATTTTRCCACCTCTCATAAGCTAAATGTTAATTGCTTTTACTTGGGGATCCTCCCTGCCCAGGCCACACACTGGCTTCTGGGCACAGCCTCGCTATTCCTCTGAACATACATGAGAAAGATTCTCAGTGCATTAACAGTGGGTCTCCAAAACAAGGACTTTCCTCCAAAAAGAGCTATTGAATTACAAAACTCAYAATCTGCAAGGCACCATCCCCTCCATCCCAAATGGAAGAAACAAAGCAGTGCAATAGGCAGGATGCTGCAGACCAGTGTCTGAGGTACCTTACCCTGCCCAGAATTTGCTTCTGCTCATATGCACAGATAGATTCACACTAAGGTTTTGGTCTTTTCACTTTCTGGCTGTAAGTTAATGGATGTGAGAACAGCGTCATTATGTGCCACTTTAAGAACAATCTTTTCTGTAACTCAGATTAAAATTTAACTGGCCTGTTTCACTATTCAGTATGTGCCTTTTCAATGGGATCTGATAAAGATCAGTTTTGCTGGAACTTGTTTTCRTAGCACCTACAAAAACAGCTTCCCTGCAACTGGCACTTAGAGCAAAACAAGCTGCAAAATCTGCTGCATTTGAGAATGAAGTAACATGCTTTCTGTGGCTTTATACGTGCAATAAATATATGGCCAAAAAGGAGCTGTAAGGATTTTTTGTACAGTGTCAGCTGCCTATCATGCTTCACTTGCACTATAACAATAGCTCATCTCCTAGGCCTGTAGGGAACTGCTTTACTGGCCTGGCAACTGCAAATAGTTGTCAGCTACTAAGAGATGCCTGAAGTAGCCTGAAAGTGCAACTGAAAACCTTACTCAGCTCCWTGTCCACATAATGGACTCTGATCACCAAGGAAGTTCAGCTCTCAAAGCTGCAGTTGAGGGACTGGCRTGGGAAGAAATGGGAAAGCTGTAAAATCTTCATTTAAATTGTGGAGAAACAGATGATCAACCTTCAGTTCTGTTAAATCTCTTATCTTGTTTAAACATGTGCCTCRCACCTACTGTTGGAAAAATGTGAATTTATAGAAATTGGGTAGATAATTATATTCTGGGTGTACCGTAAGCACAAGCAAGCCTCATGCCCATCCATCTCCTGATAACAGGCTGTCATTTCTGCAAGAAGCAATTCACTGCCTGAATGAGGTCACAGAGGCATCAGCCCAGTCCACAGGGAATTCCTGCGAGCTCCTATCAACGACAGTCAAGACTGAGGTCTTTGAAGTCCTCTTATTYAAGATGAAACATGCCGATAGCAAATAAGCCCCAGAACAGTGGCATATTTGATATTAGTCTGTTTAATGTACTTTAATAGAGAGCCACAAAAGACAGCTTCCCTGAGCTGACAATGATTCTGTCCTTGAAGACAACGGTTTAGGAGACATTACTCCAAGAGCACAAGACCATCCAACTTCAAATGTTAGATCCTTGTGAAAAACTCTTAAGACATTATCCAAGTAGGATGTATTGGGCATAAAAGCCCCATTAATAAATAAGAGAASCATTTGTGATGACCTAAAAATTACTTTGAAACTGAATTGAGGAAYGCAGTTTTCAGAGGAGACACCAAGTTCTTACCCTGTGCAGCACCCACAGCACCATGCATACCTGTGTATATTAAAGACTGCCGCAAAAAGCCCTGTTTACGGATGTGCAAAAGAAAAGTACTTACGTGCAATAAGTACATGGTTTTCAAGAGGACTGCAAAATCTATGAAAATTAATGTACATGCAGGTAGAAACACTTGTCTTTCTCCTAAAACCTTTTTGCCTTTCCTAATCATTTAGAAAAAACTTCATATGGGGTTTCTTGAAAGGCTATCAGTAAGCAAGTAGAAGCAGTATGCTTATTGCTTTCATAGCAGAGAGAAAAAAGACCAGTTCGTGACTTCTCGTAGAGGTAATCAGTAAAGATTTTTTTTAAAACCTTAAAATATTGTTGAAAAGCTAAAAATGGCAAATAATTTTGCAAGGGATAAACTTACAGACAGTGACAGCTTTTTATTCTCACTGCAAGTAAGTTCTGCAGAGGATATGGGGTTTTTGAAGCATATTTTTGRAAAGCATATATCCCTGTGGATATTTTTAGAGGCATGTTTTTATTTTAAAACATTCATTTTGTGATGGCCAGTATTAAACATTCTGGATGTAATGCATATTTTGTTGAAGCCTGCGGTTTTCAATAAAGTTCAAAAGCTTTAAAAAGAGGGTCAGAACAGGGTAACTGTTCAAGCTACTTGAAATACTTGGAAATACATCAGTGTAGACATTTTAAATACACCAGAAGTTAAAATAACATTCTCCTGATTGAATAATTTCCATTAGGCTGCTGATCTGAGCTGAACATGAACAACAAGCTCCAGTGGTTGTTTATTTTGGAGAGCACGAGTTCTCTGCAACCCGTGTTGTTTGAAATTTTTCTTGATTCTTTAGTGCTACCTAGTGGCTATTACTGAAAATTATCAATGTGTGTAAACGTAGCTACACWAAAGCCAGCTTCCATCGATCGATCTAGGCACTTCTTCCAGGGCTAGTCTGACTTCAAAATGTGCATATGGGGCTGGGGAATATAGCCAAACAGCCTCTTCCACAAAGCTTCAGCACCTGAGGCTCCCAGGCTAAGTGCCCAAGCTGAAACCAGCACTGATTGTAAAAACCCTGACTGTACAAACAAATTGTGTCTTTGCTAACACAGAAGAAACACKCACAGAGACATCTCCAGGTCTATTTGTTCCTAAAGAGGTGACTACTTCCCCTGTTCTGCTACCTGTCAATTTAACTTTCCCTTCTTCTGTTAATTCAAATAATTTTTAATTGGAAGATTATAGTAGGGCAGTTACAACCATCTTTCAATATAGAGAAAAGCACATAGCCTGCGAGGTGTCAGTAAATATCTTTGTCTTCTTGCTGCTGGCTGCCCAACATTTCTGCTTGGTTCACCTTCTCCTTGACTTTGAGAAGGAAATCAGTCCAATTCAGGTTGCCACTTCTGGCTTGAGCAGAGATTTGCCAGCTTGGCCAAGAGAGTCAAGTGTGAGTAAGTAATACAAGTACATGAATACAAATTATCAGTGAAGTAAAATGGTATATTAAAAGGAAAATCCTAAGAATGTAAGGTCTTTCACATGGGCCTAAGCAGCTTCTATCAGTGAGGAACTCTCRAGTGCATTTATAGTTCATGAGGTGATCTTACCCTCACAGACTTGGCATCAGTATCCCAGATCCAAACATTTCTCAGCTTCAAATAGGACTTCATTGTCCTGAAAGCACAACCTGGAATGTGTTCCATTCTTAAACTTACCAGGCTAACAGAAGATGTACACTCACACACTCACATTAGAAAAAGGTTCATTGGGAATCACAGTCGAATGGAGAAGAAACATACAATGTTTCTGCTGCAGTTTTTCCTGACATTAAAATAGATGAAATATTTATTCTCTTTTTTAAAATCCTTTGAGCGTATATGCATAAAAAAGGATTAGAGTGACTATTTTAATTTTTTCCATAAGAAAAAGAACATACCTGGAAGGAAATACCTGCAGGCCAGCAGTAAGCACTCACACAGTACTATTCCCAGATCTACACATACACATACACGTGCATGAGCACACACACAGCCTTTGACATCTTCCCCTCACACATAATTTCCTCCCCCAGCCCAAYGTGCACACACCAATCAAAAGAAATGGAAACACAACTGCAGACAASAATAGTTTTGCTTCTAGCAAAATAACTAGCTTTGAAGAGACTCTGACTTAGAGTGGAAAGAACATATGACAGCAAACAATAACCTGTTAATGAGCRATTTCTACTAAATGTTAATATTCTATAAATCTGCCCTGAAAGCAAAGGTCCAGTTACTTTTTTTTTTTTCTTCCAGCTCTAGCAACCACAATAGGAAAAGCCTTTTTCCAGAGGGAAAGAAACTGCCTACACAGAATTCACATGGCCAGCTTCCATCAGAAAAAAACAAAAGAYAAATTTTTCCTAGGGAGCTAAGGCATAGATTGAAGAGAGCATGCTTCCTCACAATAGGAAAATCTGCTCAGACCAGGAGATTCCTACCTTGTCTCAAGMCATTCTCCTTCCTGCCCAGATTTATCCTTATTGCAAAGACTTTGTTAATTCAAGACAAAGGCAATCACTGGTCTCATTCAGTGCAGTGAAAGAGGCTGCAAAAGCCTCTCTGTCTCAGTTTAGAAACAATTTTAGGAGAAAATACCCTGGAATGAACATTTCCTCTAAATAAAAAGTGTTTGATCAATCCCTTTCTAACGATATAAGCTTTCTGGATGAAACTGAAAAACCCTGTTTATTTAACAAAGTGCCTGAAGGACACGGGAAGAAATAGTTCTGTATTATTCTGAGTAACTGTTAGATATTAAACCTTGAGAACCTTACCCTCTCATACACACACACTTACAGCAGAACAAATGAACCCAAAATGCCGGGGAAAGGGAAAAACTACCAAGCATGKGGAAAGAAGGAACAAAACGGTGACTGGCCTTTTGTATCAGGGAGAGGAGGGAACTCCACTGAGGAGCTATGGGGAAAAAGCAGATGGGAACGTGGTGAACCTCCAATGCTGGTCTGTCTCTTCGCAGCAGACAAAGCTGCTGGATTTAGTTTCTTTTGTTGGTTCAGCTTCTCCCGAGGTGGGACAAGATGGGGTGACCCTGCAGCTTCCCCACCAGTTTGCATCGCCTGGCGCCTGCCGGTGGTCTGATCCCGGAGTAAACTAAGCTGAACAGTCCAAGTAGAAACAACAGAACCTGCTAAAAAAATGGCTACTGCAGTCCTGGGAAAGAAACTTCCTGCCCAAGCTAACAAAACCCAAGCTAGGTAAAGCACCAATGTAATTTTGTCTGCACCGCACACTTGAGTGCATGGGAGCATTCCATAGTTCAGAGAGCTCCAGAGTTCCCCGGTTCCTGCCCCTCCCCCGGACTCTGCTTAAAGCCACAGGACCCATTTCTCTCCCTCATAAAGCAAACAATCAGAAATAGATATCACCATAAAATCACCCCAAGACACTCTCCACGAAGACTGTGTACACAAACATTTTTGTGAAGTAATCAAAATACATATTTGGTTAGACCAACCTCTGAGTCTACAGTAACAATAAATTTGAGTGGGCTACTTCTCTTTACTTAGACGYTTGAGAAGGGAAGTACCTAAAAGAACTGGAGATAAACAGAAGAAAAAATTCAGGTTCTCTGCATGATCTTTAAATTAAAGCCAAGATGACATKACTAGACCTATTTCAAAAACTCTTCAGTCAACCAGCCAGCTCATCTCCAGTACTGTAAGTCAAATTTGTGGTACATGCTTGTATGCAGGACAGGAAAGTGCCAGCATGCATCAGTCCCATCGAGGAGTGTCTGGAGCCTGCTGCACCCAGAGTGAGTTGCTAACCATTACATCTGTCAGAGTACAGCCACTTGAGCTTTCGTCTGCCTGGGACCTAAAACTCATAATTTCTCATACAGACAGAAACCTACAGTCATTCTCCCAAAGCACTGCTGGACCTTAGTTTTCAATTGAAGCATGACTTGCAAGAGAAATGGCAGAGCCTAGACTTTCTCTTTACACTAACTTTTCCAGGACATGGCAACTCGGGTAGTGTTACCATCCAGATGCACATAAAAAGAAGCTGCAGGGGCAGCAGATATTGTCTGGTGTTTAAGATCACCATGAATCAACACTGATTTACTACCCTGAATGTGTAACTTGTCCTTATTAAATCCCAGCTACCAAAACTGAAGGCCCCTGCCCAGACAATAGGTTTGGAGTWGCTTGGATTACCCAAGAGAATTCKAATATTAACATCTTCCTTCATTACCTATATGTGTATATATTCAGCAAATCCCCCCCAAAATTATATTCAGAAACAATGTTTTTGTTCTTTTTTTTTCTGGTATTTCAAGAGTATCAGAAGAATAACACCTTATTCGCCCTTCAGAGGAACTCTACACTTGGAAAAAAATATAAATATAAATATAGTGTGAATAAAAAAATATAAATATAGTGTGAATTTGCTAAAACAAAACAAACCAAAAAAAGACATAAATATGAACACCAGCACTTTCCCCCTTCTTCTGGTCTTGGTAACAGTAGCAAAGGTTAATTCTTTTCCCATATGACTATCTCTTATTATCACCTGTCCTCAGTGGCTTCTGGCTCAAACAGGAATTCCAGTGAACATCTGCTGCCTTAACCATTGAATAGTATTGATATATAGACAGATATAGACATATATATAGAGAGAGATATAGATATAGATATATAAAAATCCCTCATCTGCGATACCGGTCTTTCTACTTTCAACGAACACACTCACATTTAACAATGAGTAAGGGATACATTTTTTTTAGCCAAAAGCAACTGTGAATGTTTTTAACAGTTTCAGATATTCTCCCTAAAGAGAGTACAACTTAATACTTACTAGCTACCCAAGGTRTTGCTCGCACTTCTTCTTGTAGAATTCCCAAGAATATGAAACCTTGAAGTGTTGGAGACAGTGGCTTTGGCATCCCTGTGATGAGGTGTACTTGAAAGTTCACAGTTTTCCAGGAACCTTTCATGTGTCTCACCCTAAGTGCTTGTGTGAGGCGCTCAAACACGAAACTTCTCWATCTTAACTGGTGTGCAGTAATGGAAATCTGGTAATGCAACTTTTATTAAATGGACCCCATGGTCTCAGTCCTCTGAGTCCTGGTATCATGCTCTCTTCTGTGGCTATGGACAGTGAGGAGCATAAACAAAACACTATAAAAACACACTAAACTAACACTCTGTTGTTGAATAGTGCAGAGGGACTCAAAAAGGCACCCCACATCCACAGAAACAAGAACAGTCACTCTCTTTTAGGTATAATGTCTACCCTGGTCAGCCAAAGTATATTCTTAATTAAACTGAAATCACTTAACAAAGTGTAATCTTAATTAATAAAATGCCAAAGGCTGAAATAACAGAAAATACTAATAAATGTTAACAAATTCAAAGTTTCCCCTCTTAGACAAAAAGCTTTCCCTTGTCTGTCTATGGACAAACTGGGAACATGACTGCAAGCACTTAAAAAATCCAACATAGTACCTGCAGCTACAGAAACAGGTAAGTTGTTTTTGCATGTGATTAAAAACATACTGAAGGAATGTTTAAAACTACATATATGAAGATCAAAACCAATGGACTGACTAGAATGTAATCTGAAGAGAAAGTGAAAACCTGTTGGCTCACTTTCACAAACCAATTTGCTCCTGCAACTTAAAAAAAAAACCAAACAAAAAACTTCAGTTGAAAATTAACAATTTCATTTGGAAAACTGTTATTTTCAACTCAGATGTACGCAAGTTCTAGAATTATTATCTTACCAGAATTTAATTTCCTTTCTACTGACATAAAAGAAGCAGGATCTATATTTTTTCTACCCATTTCAAAGAATCCTTTTGACTGGAAGTAGAAAGCCTAGGAAGATTTTACGACAGGAGAATAAAAACATAGCAAAAAAAAAAGGAATCTCAATCTACTTAGGCATCATCTTCTATTAGGTATATTCTTCTCAAGTGTTTGAAATGGATCTTCTTACCAGTCATCGTATCCCTTTGTTATATTGTTACCATTAATTCCATGACTATAGGTGGCAAAACTTCACAAGTTAATGCATTACCCTGCAATATCAGCTATGAACTAAAATACATTATATTAAAGTCTACACATCTGTTGAGGAACATGCATAATGACCAGCTAAAAAAAGAAGAAAAGCCCACACTGCGGTGTTGAACATGCTACAATACTGTAAACAGTTTTAGTAACATTTGCAAAAAAGAAAAAACTTTATTCCTAGTAGCTTCAAGCGGAAGCTTAAGATGGAAGTGCCCCCTCCACAGGAATATTTTAAATGCTTCAAATTATTTGTTTTGAAAAAGCATGAAAAAGYGTGTGTAGGAATCTAACAAATGCCTCTTTTCAATGTTGCTCCCACTGTAAGATAAGGCTTTATTTACAAAACATATTAGAAKTACCAAGTTCTTTCACACTACTTGCAAGTCTCTGTCAGCAAAACAAAACATCTTCTTGATACTTAACAACAAAGATTACAACCCTTTTCTTCATCCAGGTTTATAGAATATGCAGCTTCTTTTTTTTATTTTTATAAACAGAGACTGAATAGAGTGAAGGGAAATGGATCAGCAATAGCTATTAAACACCAACCCTTCTCACAGCTGAGAATTAAGAATACCATTGCTTCCATAAAGTTAACCCAGAAATAAAATCCAACAGAGAGGAATGAACAGAAAAGCAGCCATGCCTCACTGTCAGGAGATTAAATATGTGCATTCCTATGAATCAGCTGTCCTTTGYCCAGACCCATGCCTCTAAAAAATGATGGTCCCTTTCATCAATACCACTCAAAGCTTAAAGACCTTTTCATTAAAACCACTCTGATTACCCCTCAGCCTTGAATTGAGAGCTAAGCAAAATTAAAAGAAATATCTCTGGATATCTGAYCAGAGAACAAGACAGAGACCTTAAGATGTCAGAACCTTCAGTTCCAAACCAGTCAAAACAATCACATGGAAAAAAAGTAACCAAACCCACAAAATTTGTGGAACTGGGCTATAGTACCTAGCACCTTACAGGAATAACCCCCATGACTGGAAAGTTGCTTTGAATACTGAATGATAAAGAAAATTAAACATCCTAAGCCTGAAAAGTCTATTACTACATAGTACAGTGCATGGCAGCCACTAAGAAGTGGCTATGCAACAGTTTCCTGGCATGGGACTTGGGGGAGATCTTGTTCTCTGAGTCCCAAGCTCGAGAGCTCACTCTTTTGTCCCTCATGGCAAGTTCCATGCCTGAAGAAGTGTGTTTTTAACAGACTGAACAACGATTAATGCTAAAAAAGCAAGACAGTTTCATAGTTTCCTCAAYTGGCTAAGAGTTCACAAGTGAAGACAAAATCTTTGGAAAAAAAAAATAACAGGTGCTTTAAGGTTCATGTAAAGAGTAATGCCTTTTTTTGCAACTATTACATTGTTTTGAATTGATCTTTTGCAACAGGATGAACAATGCAAGCATGCCATTTCAAAGCAATCAGCAACACACTCARAACTTGAATTCATCATAACAGTTTGGAATTTATTAATTTAATTCCCCATTGTGACACAAGAGCAGTAACAAAATAGCTGTACACTACTTCTGTTACAAATATAGATACTATGTAAAGTGCCTTTACATACTCTAATGTAGGCATTTCTCACTCTATGCAAGGCATAAGTATRAAAGCAATTCAGTAACAGCAGCATCCAGTAACAGTACCATCTTGTTTATTGCATCTTAGCCTACCACAGCATAACTTCTAGAATAGTTAAAAAGACAAAGTGAGTTTTCCTGTTAATTCACTTACATGTAGTTATCTATTTGTTAAAACTATTTGACAGATAACTCCTAATACTGCTATTGTGATCCACTAAAACAAATGTTAGTCTTTTGTATTATCCCCTAATAATGGCCTGACCATTGCTTGCATTTTCAGCTCACATTTCTCATAAGTAGAAACTGACATGGTAGCCTTCTCGCTAAAATTTCATTTTTGCTAATTAACTCAAAGCATCTTGCTGCTAAATAGCATACTAGTTAGCCTGGTATCTTCCTCTCTCAAAAGACTCAGCTAAATTTTTCTGCAGGAAAATAAATCATGGGAAAAGCATGCTTTATCTGCCAGATTCCTAAGAGCATGGCAGGCCAAKGTAGGCAGGTTACAATCAGCAAAAAGTTTAATTGAGTGCAGTTTTTAGATAATGTTTTAGTGATGAGAAAGTGATGCATTTATTGATCATGCTGCTGATCAAAAAACAGCTCTGTGGTTGCATTGTACTTACTAGAGACAGTCTTGTATTTGTGCCTCTAAAATTAATATCCCCAAAATAATAGTTGCAGCTGTCAAATCTCCTCTTGTGCATATTACTGATGCAAACCTTCACTGCTGTCCTACTACTCACCTCCACTGTGAGGAGTTTTCATGTTTTTACCATCTTCAACCAATCACTCCTGGTTTTATGCCTCCCCAGCTCAAGGAGGATTCTACCTCTGCTGCTACTGATAATGGCAGCAACACCATAACATCAACTACTTCCACAGTGGCCTAACAAACATCCAGACATCTGCTGGCAGCTAAGCAGACCTCCTYTGAGTGGTTTGATCCAAACCCTACTTCAAGCAGCTTGCAGAGATGTCTGCACTGAGCCTGTAGGAAGGTAGTCTTGCCTGTTGGAAGAGGACAACTTTTGCTTACAGACACTTCATATTAGGAAGGCTGTTTTCACTGATATAGATTATAAAATACTATTATGAAAGTCTAATTCTTCTAACACTGCAGTTGTTGGGCATTTTCATTCAACAGGAAGTTTCCACTAGTAACGGATTTTTCAGCCCTGAGCACAAGTCTCACAAAACACACAAACAAAACAAACAAATGAGAAACAGAACAACCATCACCATCAACAACAATCTCCCCAACTAATCAAACCCTCAAACATAAGCCAGAATGAAACAAATGTTTGGTTTTTTTTTGGGATACACCATATCTTAGTAAATTAAAAACACAAACAGAAAAGCAAAATAACCCACCCCAGTCACCAACCTAGCTCCTTCTACTTGAATTACATTGTGAAGTAATATGGTCATAGAATGGTTTGGGTTGGAAGSGACATTAAAGATTATCTAGTTACAAAGAAACCTCCAAGTCTATTAAACTTCTGCCTCCAGATTACATACATTTCCTCTTAGCTCCCAAATGTCTTTTCTATTAATACTTTCTTTCTTCAATAAMCTTACTTCTGTTTTCTGTCTACTGCTACCCATGCAGACCCTTATTGACTTGGTCAATTTATTATTTTTCCAACGTTATTCCAATATCCAAAGTCTCTTACCAAAACATCTCAGTTTTGTTGGATGGTTATTAATTCTTTTTTTTTTTTTTTCTGGTGACTTACTAATAGGAAAAATATCAATTTATTTCCATAGTTAACATAGCTTCATCCCAGTAGTTAGACAAGCAATACTTCTAATATAATACAAGTATGGTTATATGTTACATTTCTTCAGTGTTGTAACATAGTCCTGTGAAGATGAAAGAGCATGAAGGCTACACAAATATTTCTATTTACTATGTGGAAAGTAAATAATATTATCTTATTGACCCTAAACCTTCAGGCAGCCMGTTCATGACAAAACAGTCAAAGTGACTGTTCCTTTTGTCCTTTTCAGGATGGCAACTGCTTCCTCATGGGTGACCCCTTCTAAACTCTGCCCATTCACAGCAATGATTTGATCCCCCCTCTTGAGGCGTCCATCTTCTGCTGCTGCACCCTGAAACGATAAAACATGTAACTGCAGACTCATGCATTTATTTTTGCTCCTGACACAAAGTCCTTAAAAACCCCCTACAACATTTTTCATTTTCAGTGACACAAATAAAGCGAATTGTTGTAAAGACTGCTAATGCTTCACTATGTCCTGCCCTAAGTTTCACATCCAGAAATTGCATCTACATAYTGAGTTGTTCCCTTAACACTGTCTTTTCAGCTAGTATAACATTTAAACCCCAGTTATCGTAATAGTAACATTTTCAAGACCTGAAGAACGTTTCAGCAAGTGATGTAAGGAATTCAGTCTCTAGAAGACAGCTTTATGCTTTGATTTACCATAAAAAATTAGGATTCTTGATTCCAGTTTTCTCTGACTGTCTCCTGTTTCCTAGAGCAGTCCAAACACCTGAACTTGTCTCAAGGTCCAGTCTAAATTCAATAAAACAGTTCCCCCTACTACATGAAGTAAACACACTTTAAATATAAAGCTTTTTTAAATAAAAGTTTTTCTAAGTATTTGCAAAATTCCAGTCTCAAGAGGAGGATGAAATTCTGCTATAGGCTGAATCATGTGTATTTGGAAATTTTCAATAATTTGAAGATTACAGCCTCCAAATGCTGCAAGCACATTTTGATCAGTATTTGCACTAAAAAGGAAAAGCTGGGAGAAACTGTAACATTCCTTTGACTGAAAACCCAAGCCATGATTTCAAATAATAACTACAGGGAAATAATAAATGGATTGACTGAACAAAGCTACACCTACCTTTGCAAACACTGTCTTCACATAAATGGGTAAGTCTCCATGGGGACTGCCATACCCACCCACAATACTAAAGCCAAGGCCATCTGGTCCTCTGTCCAGGGTAATGGTCTTGTACTGTGGAGGTCTAAGGAAAGGGAAAAGAGTAAGCTGTCTGAACTTTGGATTTAACATGTCGAATATTCAACAAAAAAACATTACTCCTTTTAAGCTAAGCAATACATTTCCCTTTCCWCTATGATGACAAATATTTTCATTATAAAGAACTGGCTATTTCAGTTCACATAAAATACTGTAAACTGTCCAATGTCTATGTTATTACATGAAAGTAGTTATTTCAAATACCCAGCTTAGGGCATAGTTATGGCTGCTATGTACCACCAACAGTCCTTACTTGTGAATAGAGAGGCAATGCCAGTACCTCAAGATTCTATGTTATCCTCTTTAAAATCCTACAATGTCTAAAATTAGGTAAAATATTCTATGCTRTTTAGGTTTAACTGCTTCTCTCCTAATAGATGAATGTATATTTGTATGTACACATTTATATAGATAATTTATAGRTACACTTCCTCGCATATATGTTGTTTGTAAGAAATTTTGGAATTCTACATTTCAAAGCAAGTATGTGTGCTAAAGAGCCCTGTTTTCTCTTTCTCCATTCCTAAAATAAAAATGCCTCAGATTCATGACAGAGTTTGAAGTAAAACTTGTTTACATAATGCAAATTGCAGTAAAATACCAGAAGAAGTACACCTTGCATATCAGAAACATCTGATACTCCTGATTGCCCRAAACCAGAAAGCACACTACAGAAACACAGATACCACAGTGGAMAGTAACTTTTGGGGTGGACCAATTAATCCCAACTGCCCAATCTCAGTGAAACAAGGGAGGCTATAGAAGAAATCAAATTGTATCATAATTCTACAGGGTCAAACAAAATTTGCTGCACAGCAAATTGCATCATGCAAAATACAGAAGAGACCTATGGTCCACATGTCCCATGCACACCAAATATATTAATCATGATTAAGCCAAACAAGTCATCCATTATTTGCCAGAATTTGTAAGATTTTTATGTTGAGTACCACCTAAAGTTATAGGMTACAGAAGCTCTATGTTCTATAGTTACTGACCCTAAATCATCCTGAAAAATGCCAGCTGAAGTTAGTCCTGCAAATGAAAGACTGGACGTAGGCGGATCCTGCTGCTGACCAGTTATGACACTCACTTCTCCTCCAGCTACAACCTAGGAACAGAGGTTGCAAACCAGTGAAGTAAGAATGTTGACACTAATATAATTCATTGTAGCAGCTGGCAAAACAGTATTCAGAAAACAGTCAAAATGTCACATAGGACTTTTTACCTGCAACTCAATAGTGCCTGAAGCATTTTTTAAGATATTAACAGCTTGGGAATGAGTCATGCCCTCAGTTGATGTTCCACAGATGCTAACAATCCTGTCCCCAACCTACAGAATAAAATGTAGAAAATCTAACTTAGTTAAATAGATTTATTTGTCACTTTCAACAACAGCAGATCTGTTTGCATTTAGTCACATTTTATCAGTGATGTTAGGGAGGGTAGAAAGAAAGAAGCAACTGTAAATTCACACTAAATTTCCTCTTGAAGGCAAATAATCTTTGAACTACAAAATGACCCAGTACAAATGTAGGCAATTCAACATCAGAACTAGCAAATTACACCACCTTAGTGTATTCAGCGTAAAAAGTAATGATGCTTTACAGAATTGATCCTAAAATTCTAGAAATACACATACCTGAAGATAGACTAAAGTAGTAAATTATCATCAAAGATTCCATTAGAATTCTTATTGAAATAACAGTGTCCAATTCCCAAGAAACCTGAGTCAAATTCAAGCACCTTTGATGCAGATTGGATACACAACACATTCATGCACAGTAAAAGATAGTATCTCCCACTCTAACTGAGAACCTAAGAAGTACTCTTCTCTCTATCCTAAGCATAGGAAACATGAGAGATAGAACATCCTACACACCTACAGTTGCGTGAACCACTGCCACACTCAGCAGTGGCACTCATTTAAAGAATAMAACCTTCTGAATCACTTTCTATGTGTTTCATTTTCCCAAGCTTAGGACCTTCTTTCTTAAGTTAGCACATGTCAGCAATTACACTTTCCCATGCTACCAATCTGAGTTACTGTTTCATCAATACAAGCAGCAAGAATTCTTGACACAGCCAGAAGCACTTATGACTGTATCACTGAACTGCTGGTTTACTGCCTGTCTAGAGTAATTACTGTGCATTACCCAYGCAATCTTTAGAGCCTTCTTAACAATTAACTTACTCTTAATTTCTGAGTCTGAGCTGCAACTCCATTTGGGTGCATCATGGCAATAAATATAGGAACATCTCCAAGAGGACTTCCTACACCTCCAGCAATGCTCACTCCTAGTGAATCTGCAGGGTTCTGTTATAGTAATGGAAAAAATATTAGATTTTTTCTGGAAAGAAAAACACACAGAGAATTGTAGGCTTACTTCAAAAAATCGCTAAACCCCCTATTTAATGAAAATCACAATTCTTGTATCAAGCCAGTTTTTAAGCTTATATGCTTTGCATCACCTCAAGAAGAGAGACCACAATGGATGTTTCTTCTTCTCAGTGCTAAGTGAAAATTTTCTGACTTAGTTGTATGTTTTATCTTAACCAAACTAAATACTTACAGAATTCAGTACCTYGCTCTTAATGTCAGCACAGAGGACTGATCAAGGAAAACCAGTGAGATGGGGTTGCTATCCTTAGTGCCCTCTGTATGCATCTGTTGTTGAGTCTTCTGAAGACTAGAATTAATCTTTATGCTCCCTCTAGTGTCCAAATGTTGCAGAACAAAACCAGCGGTTTTGAACTGCACCACACCCAAATACTTCACCGTAAAAAACGTTTTGCAGATTCTACTGCAAAAAGAGAATGTCTGATTACAATTCATGTAATCAAGTGAACTAGATGCCAAGCAAATTCAAATAAATAAAAATATTTTGGAAAATAAGAAGCAGTCTGACTAAGCTCACATTYATAATGAAGGTG
This sequence comes from Malurus melanocephalus, assembly GCF_030028575.1. NCBI lineage: Eukaryota > Metazoa > Chordata > Aves > Passeriformes > Maluridae > Malurus > Malurus melanocephalus. The sequence continues at coordinate 463,346 of NW_026623459.1, forward strand.
ACTGAATTTTACACTTGAAAAGCTGGCAGCTGTCATGCAAGAACCTATAATAAAAATATGTGTGAAGAAAAATATTAAATAGCCAAAAAAGCCCTTCCAACTTTGGTACAATTCCCCTAACTTTACCAAAACAGTCTGCATTTAACACAAACTGGTAACAATAAAATTAGGTCCCAGTATTCTTTCTTTTGCTTTCAATACAGCTCACAAAAGATGAGAGGGTTATCATCTTAAGTTACACTTTTTAACATAAAAACACAGGCAGTGGAGATCATACAGTCCTGACTTGAACAGGCAGACACTTCAATTTTCTGTTCCTTTCCCAAACCAACAAATAGGCCTAGACTTCTTCCATTCTGTAAATACACATTGACACTACAAAATCTGTTCCTGATACATGCCACTGCATGCTGCAACTTACCTTTTTTATTTCAACTGTTCTTAGTCCCTGTATTTCAGAAGCTGCTGTCAAATGAATTAAAATAAATTACAAAAAAAAAAACAAAGTTAAACTAGCATTCTAGAACACTTTTCCAACAAAGTTATCCAAATCACTGTGATGTTTCTAACTTTCTGCTTGTTTGTTACAGACATTTAAATGACAATTGATAGTGGCTGTCATTACATTTGTTGGATTGAAATACTTCTAGAATAGGTGAAAGAATCAATTATTCTCTGCATTTAAATAACTTTTGGAAGAAACTGCTAAGCATGCTCAAATAAAATAGAAAAAACCCCAATTATTTTACAGCACTATTTTGGTCAGAAGTAACTTTGCTCTAAATTCAAGCATGAGACAGCTATTCCACATGTATCTGGATTTCTATGAATGAGACAACTTGTCTGACAATGTATTTACATTAAATAGAAAACTATGGCTCAACTTAGGTTGTCATAACAATGACATAACAAGTTGTTATTTTCTTTTATAAAAAGCAATTACAGGACAATTATGATGTACTGACCAGCAACCACTCATGCAGCATTTTACTGACTTTAAGGCCTACATCACATAGTTATTTTAAGAGAAAAAATAAAATATGGAAATATGGAAATAAAATATGGAAAGCACCAAAAACCCCTTCAACTTACTTGTATTCTTCTTTAGGCCACTTTCAAAGACCTCAGGTGCACTGGACCCGGAAACTGGGTGACTGAATGATGAGAGACTGCCACTTCCTTCACTGACCTGCACACAATGTTAGAGTGGGATTAGAGAGAAGATTCACTGACCAATCCAATAAAAGCAAAACTGCAACTCACTGTATTCAGAGTATTTTTTGCAGTGTATTTTCTGTGCCCAGCTAAAACTAAAAATTCCACATACTTTTTGCTCACCGTAGAGGGCTCTTTTTCAAAAGACCAATACTAAAACAACAGAGACTGCATGTCAAACAACCCCATGCAAGTKCTTCCTCTGAGGGTCCAATCTAAACCCTGGTACCTGCACCTTCTATCTCACTTTACAGAGATCTTCTAATGCAAGTTGGCCGCAGGTACCACAGTAAGGACAGAATGCAGATGACTAAATCTTCATGAGGGTTTTCAAATGTTCACATATTGCATCAGCTAAGATTAGGCTCTTCACTCAACTTCTCCAGCATAATTTCCAGAAAGATTCTCATTATGTGTGGAGGGCAAGTAAAGGAACAATATGGTTCCCAGTGAGACTAGTTCACTAACTGTTACACACTCCTCAAAACATTCAACATTGTGAGCTTCTTCTTAAAATAAGACCACTCAGGACTGGTATATTTTCATGCTGTTTGGCAATACTAATTTTGAAGACAGAATAACATTTGAATCTTATCTCAACCTGGTCACTTGAAAATGTTYATTTATGACCTGTCTCATAACTATTTCTCTTTATAGTTGATAATCTTCATCCTCACTTCACAGTCTGAGAAAGTTCTTAAAGTAACTTGTGAGCTCTCAGAACTGTAGCTCCTAGTAGGGAGATTCACACTGCAAGCTGCTACCACATGAAACATGCTTTCAAAGCAGAAACTGATGTGAGGCTATAATACTCCACCCTCAAACCAACAATAAAATAAATAAGAGAAATCTAATGGAAGACACACAGGTTTCCTGCTTCTGGTAACCAAGATTACAGTAAGAACATGTAAAGAGAGGAGACTTTAAGTTTACTGAAGCAATACCACTCTGAAAATAACATAGARAGTTAAAGTTGATTCTGACTGCTGGTATTGATGAGAATTGGAGTTCYCTATGTTTTCCAGGCTCCAGCCTGGAACAAAGCCATTTCTGGATTATCTTTTTGGCTGGATCCTGTCTATAACAGACACAGCATGCTAAAGTGAACATAAATAGCTACCAAAAAACTGCAAAATTTCTCCATCTTGGATCAGGTACATGGAAAGTAACTGTCACCATAAAACTGAACTTTTTATCTGCTTTCTTTATTATTTAACATTACTTGTCCCAGACTAAMCAATTTTACAGTTACATACCTGACTGCTCTGAGATGTTCTCCTCTCAGAGTGAAATGGCCCAGCTTTTATTCTTCCAACCTCTAGTCTTACTGTACCTAAGGAACACTAAAGAACCACTCAGTTATAACACAACACCTCTGTGTACAGGACCAAAACCTACTATATTTAAGTGGCTTTTTAGAAAGTGGAAGAAGAAAATAAGAACATGGACAGAGGGAAGAATGCTGGACTAGGAACCCTGAAATGAAGACTTTGCAGAGAGAGTTCATAGCAGGACTAGAGACACACAAAGTACATCACGATCCTCAATACTGAGCAGGGTACTTCTTTTTGGATGAAGCAGTATCACAATGCRGATACGAAAATCAAACATGAAGACTAATTCTATTACACTCCATTTAATAAGAAGCAGCTTCTGAATTGCAATGTATACCCTTTTCAACATACCATTTTCACAGTAAAATCTAAATCCAGTATAACCACCTTGAAGTCTTAATCATTATTTCTCTTGATATGACTGAGAACGTGGTAATTAAACTGGAAGTGTATCATCTGTCTCACTTTTGAAATTATCTGTTTGCTCTGGATTGGCACCAACATAACTACAGAAATTTTGAGCAGGAATTTTCCTAAACATCTATCAGTAGTTTAAATGAACTTCCTGAATCTGACTCCCAGCAAGAAGCTGGGGGATATGGACTTACTACACATTGTACTGCACTTTCGTTACTCTTAATGACTTCAACTACACAACTGAGTGTTCCCATGTGCACATAAAATGCATGTCTCAAGAGAAAATTAAACACTTAAAAATCAAGACATTATTCTTGTAAAAAAACTAGAGAAGTCATTATCACAAACAAAACTAAGAAAACTAGACTTCCAACATAATGCAAGCAGTGTCAAGACAYCAATTTCCAATGCATTCAAATAGAGAAATTTCAAAGTTTTGTAGCTATTTTGTTTTTTATTTTTCTTTCAATGGGAAGCTGTCGGTGTAAACTTCTGTATTCAAAGAACTTAATAATACATGAAGTTGACCTTATTTGTCATGTTTTAACTTTATCATCTTAAGAGAGATTCATGCATTTGTCAGAAAAATACACAGTAATAGGCAAATATATCAAAACAAACCAGACATATCCATTCAACAAGGTTTCAGTACCTCATATCCTGTTGCTATTATCTTATGGATGACACTAAAAAAGATTTATTATTAAATTGYTTTTTATTTTATAAATAATGTTGGCTTTTCTGTGTCCTAGAAAAGACTTGARCAAAGCTCAGGCAAAACCATTCTTTTCTGCTTGTATGAATTTAATAATATTAAACCATATGGAGAATTCTTATTCAAAATGGAAAATTGAGGAAATATGTAACTAAAATTACCAAATCCTCACAAATATGCAAACCCACAAACGAGATTTTAAAATTATGTGCGAAAGTAGGAGGTAATACTTTCCAACAGAACTTGTGAATAAAGCAATTCCCATTTATTTTATTACTCTTTTCTCTCTTCCTAAATTCTTCCATTTGATAGATCCATTAAGTCTAGTGAGGGGAAAAGCTGAGAGTCTTTTCACATATTTTACAGCACACTTCCTAAGAAACTCYAGCAGAAAAAATAAAAACAGGCAGAAATCTCAGACTGATCACATTCTGTTTGTCTCATTCCATTTAAAATACACTGGAATCTTCTAAGAGATTAGAAAAAATTTTGTAGCAAAATACGTTTTAGGCATTTAAACATAATTCACTCCAAGATCCTACTCTCATAAATGAAAACAGAATGGATACCTGAACAAGAAAGTGTGACTGCCTACATGTGAGWGTCCATGCTTTACTCCACTTGTACCATGTGAACAAAACAATTATGAACAATAATCTAACGTGTATTAAAAGCCTAATTTCTCATGGATACGACAATTAATTACAGTACTACTGAGCAGAATGAAATTCTTAAAATTTGAATATATGAATGGCAAGTCRGATCTAAGCACCTTCAATTACATACTACAAAATGCTTTTCGAAATAGAAGAAATTTTCCACCTGAAGTGGCATCTTTAGTCAAAAGAGAGGAAAAGGTATCGCATATGAAGAAGAAGCACTGTGTTCTTAAATAAAATAAAAAAGTATCATGTAAGAATTGAAAAGTTCTGTTACCAAAGAAGAGTATACTAACAAGTTTAGTGTGTCACAAYACAGACCCAGTTCTTGCATTCTCACTAATGGGCACATGCTGAAAATACAGAAGGTCCACTTATCTCATGCTTTCCAACCACCACTACTCCCCAGGACCTCTCCTCCTCAATAAATCCAAAACGCTTAAGGGACTATTCAAGATGTGGAAAAATGTACCTTTGAATGTGAGTGTTAAGAAGCATGTCCGTGTGCCTATGTATCCAAGAGACAACTATAATCAGTATCCATTAATTTCTTTCCAGTGAAACAATGTTCCATGGAAAAGGCTAACTCAATGGAGTCCTTACCATGCAGTATATCTCAAAACTCTGGACTGAAAAACAGACAAGCTGTCTGACCAGCCGGACATACTCCCAGACTACGTGAAGTGAGGTATATCTGACTTCATTTTGATTTGGAGATAGKGCAAGGGCATTAGAAACAAAAAAATTATTGAGAATAGAAAGTCTAGAGCTCCAGGAGCTGCAGGAAGAAGTTTACTTCAGTAAACTCTGACAAAGCAATTTCTYATACCAAATGCTTTGTACCAAATTACTTATACCAAATTGCTTATATCAATGCATTGTAGTATTTAATGSATGTAAGGTGGTGCAAGACATATACGTAACAAAAAAGACTAACATTGCGGTCTAGAACAGGTTGCTCAGAGCCCCATCCAACCTGGCCTTGAACACTTTRAGGGATGGGGCATCCACAGTTTCTCTGGGCAACCTATTCCAGTGCCCCACCACCTCACACTAAAGAATTTCTGACGAATAACTCAACTAAAATTACCCTTTTAGTTTTAAAACCATTCCCTCTTGTTCTATCACTACMAGCCCTTGGAGACAAACTGTGAAAGTAATCACTTTTGGCACTTTGCTGAATTTTCCATAATTTAAAAATTATGGAATTATGGAAAATTATGGAAATTAAAGTCAATTCTGCACATCTTTCTGGAAGCATGTGACCGTTGACCAATTATCACTTTACTGGAGAAAACTGTTAAGTTTTTGGTTGTTCCAGGTAATGATACACTATACAGGTTTTATCAGGCAAAGTATCTGAATGCTCTAGATTTCAGGAAGCTTAATTTTCTTTTTTTTTGGATGCACAACTCATCTCAATGACATCCCAGCAACAATCTGAACTCAGTCTGAATAGAACTACAGCTTTCCAAAAATCTGGAYCTTAGTTTTTCATTCTTATCCATCTTCGCTTTTCCCAATACCTTTAGCAAAGCTGCAACAGCCTCCTGGTTAGCATTTCGGACATCTTCTCCATTCACTGTCAATATCTGGTCTCCTTGCATCAATCTCCCATCTGTATCTGCTATTCCTCCTTTGACGATGTCTGACACAAACACACCTGTGTCATTTCTGTAAATACACACAAGGATTTTGCATTACAGTATTGTCAGATGGTAATCATTATGGCTTGCTATTGGGAACACAGTAAACATTGTCTCATTTTTTTCTCTTAACACTGGCTTAGTTCCTCCAGGAAATGTTGGTTAGCTTAGGCATAAAAATGAGATGTATGGCTTTCAAGCCCACAGGATCTGAGCACCAGACCACAAAAGAAACACGACCAGCAAGTTCCAGACACTGAATCTCTCTCCAGATATATGACATACCTCTTCCCAACAATACTCAGACCAAGGCCTTTTCCAGGCTTCTTCTGGAGCTCTATATTCAGCACATCATACATGTCTTCCTCCTTGTACTGGGCTTCATCTCTATACACAGTCAGACGAACTTTTTGGGGAGTCTGTCGGAGGACRTTAATGGCTTCATCATGTGTGGCATTCCTGAGGTCAATTCCATTTACCTTCAATGAAAGCATACAATGATAAACTGTGCAGCACCTTCCTGCAGACAGATACAACAGACCTAGCCAGCAATGAAAAGAAAAGCAATCAAAGAAATCACCATACCTCTAGTATCTGATCACCAGCCCACAGTCGTCCATCTTTAGATGCTGCTCCTTCTTCATATACTTCATGGATAATGATTGCTCCCTGTCAACAACAATGATAAAAGTTGAAATCACATTGAAAGAACAGGACCCATTTTGAAGCAAAAGTAGTTGCAAATTGCTACCCTGATTCATCAATAAGTCAGATGGAATGAAAGTCAGATGCATGATGAACAAATTACCAAAATACTTAAGAAGCTAATTTATACTTCTAATTTTAGAAAGGTTTTTTTTTCCTTATTTTTGTTTCCTTTGTGTCTTTCTATAAATGCTATAAAAACAAATGACAAAAAAAAATCTCTTCTATAAGACATTTTAATTTCATTACTGTTATTTCAACTTGAGTGACACACATATTTTTCCAACTAACCAGCAARGTGTCTGCTCCTCCAACAATGCTCAGACCAAGACCAGTCCGCCCTTTGGAGATATCAATGGTTGTTTCACACCCAGGAATGATTGGACAAGTAGCTGGGTCAGAGGTTAACATGGCTGGAGTTGAAGACCTGCTTGTGTCTAAAATAAAGAAAAATACTGGTTACAGCAATGGGGTTCAGTATTAGAAAAGTGACTTTAAGACAGCATATTTTGGAGTTCACTGACAGCCATACAGCAAGAGCTGAAGAGCTGACCAACAGAGAATGATGCTGCCAATTCTCCCTCCTCTTCAGACAAGTATTATCCTGCAGGCTGATTTGCAGGTGTCCTGGTATTATGCTATCAAGTACCTGGATCATAGTCTGGGCAGACAAAGAAGGCATTGTACACAACATGTTCTATTTAGAAYAGAATTTAATTTAAATATCTATATGACCTGTGCAATACTCTAGTTGTTATTAACTTCTTAAAAGTTGCTTAATCAATAACCATCATCCATCAGAAATATCTTGAATCTCCACTCTAAAGAAGAGTCAAACACAGCTACACATAAATGGCAAGAGATCTCAACCATCCTCCTTTTCCAGAAAAAATCACACGACTTTTCTCCCTCATTTAAAGGAACACCTTTCACTTAGTTCTAGACAACCATGACAATGGCACCTGCTGCATGTTTGAGATGGAGGAGACAATCCTTTCATCTTCCTGTCTGTACAACAGGCAGGCAAGAGGTAAGTCTTTGGTTTGGTGGTACAACACTTCATTTATATGAAATGTAATCTGGAAATATTAGAAATGCAAAAAGGGAAAATTTACAAACTRGATCTTTGTTTTTATGTTACAATCCCAGTGAAGACAGACATCCAAGAAAAACATTACTTTTGACTGCGTCTGGTTCTGGTGAGCTGGAAGTGGGGACAGTTGCTGGTGGTTGTAAATTCCTCTTCTCCGCTGGTATAGTGCTGGAAGGGACTGGTGCAATAGTCAGGTTTTCTGTCTCTACTGAGTTGATTGTAAGCCTCACCATAGATTTGGATGTCTTCAGGAGGCTAATAAACTGAATGATAAAGAGAAAAGCCTATGAAAAGTGTAACTGGACAGTTCTGTTGCAAACCAGAAACAAAGCTGAGTAACTGTTCCACAACCTGGAGCTACTGGTCACAATCCTGCAGGATTTTTGATATGGAAAAAAGACAAATATTGATGTTTTTTCTAAGAAACATTTTTCCATGAAACTTTGCCAAACTATACCAGATGAGGATGCTGCAGTTTTTCAATGGCTTCTCTAGACCAAATACTATATAACAATTACTAGAAAAACAGAAGTATTGCCCTTTCATTCTGAGTGGAGCCCAATTCTGATCTCACAGAAGCCAAAATATCTACTGAACTAAAGAAACCTACTACTGTCATTCTGGAAAAAAATTCAGAAAATCTTACCTGAGAAGGACAGAGAAGGACACCAGGGTGTAACGCAAAAATAGTTTGAAGAGATACTGAAAACSGTTCAAAATCAATTGCCATCTTACAGAAAAGACACCAAGTCGTCTTGAGACTTTACATTTCAGAAGAGCCATTTTCAGAAATTACTTGCTAAATCTCTGCTCTTCCATAGCCTACCTACACTACCTCCTTACAGGCAACTTTACTATCTCTTACTTATTTACAGCCTCAGAGACAGTAGTATATCAACAAGTAAGATTGATGCTCTCCTAATTGGCCTTAAACAAACAGAAAGTAATCTATTCATGCCTAAAGAACCACTTTTCTAGGCAGCAATGCAGGTGCTAGACAAAAGGCCTCCTTGATTTACTAAAGAACCCAAACTGAGTTTGCAGAGCAAGAAGCTAGAAATAAATCTTCTTAGTTTAGAAATGGAGATACTTTTCTCCAAAGGGTTGAAATACTATGATTGCAATATAATGAGGCTGTTACTACAGATTGTTCCCATGGATAAGAAGAGTTCATGACTTGATTTACCACTGATACAACTCACTCATGTAAATTTATGCATATTAATTATACTGTTCTACTGGTTCTAATACGTTTAATGTGGACTAAATATGCAGAATCATAATTGAGCAATAGTTCATGGCTTTTATTGCACTGCTAAGTGTCTCTCAGCCATCAGGTCTGAACCACAGGGAAAATAAAACCACTTTCAAAGCTCAGATAGGAAGATTCATGTAGTGCATTAATATAAAATAACAGTTGAGCTGTAAAATTGTGCTTTAGCTTATTTTGCAGTAATTTCCTTACCCAGACAGTGCCTGCAGATCTTTGATTTTTTAGCCAGCTTTGAAAATTAAGTACGAGTAYAGTCATGAAAACCTCACTAGTTTAAGACACAATCACCTCCTACATTAAGCAGTACGCTTTCTGCAACATTCGTGACACTTCCAAAGCACCTTTTCTACAGGGTATCCCACAACGATTTCATCATCCACTGCCAAAATCTGATCTCCAACTTTGATACGTCCATCCTGGAAAAACACAGAATAAAAATGATTAGCTATGGATTCTACTCCAAAAAATACTATTCATTCCCTAACAGGATTTTAAACATTCTCACACCTTTGCAGCCGCACCATGATCTGTTAAGCTTTTAATTACTACTCCATTGGTTGTGTCTTCTTCACTAATGGCAATTCCAAAGCCTCCTTGATCCTGGGGCAAACAGAAAAATGCAAATGGTTAAGCATTGTGATATCAAAATATTAGAATATTGTCACTAAAGGCTAATGAAGCCTGCTGACATATCAAAAGTTTGGGGTTTCACAGGGCACCAATATATTTGTTTTAAACTAATCTATTTCTGGAATAGATTCTGCCAATCTACAAGCAATATACTGATTACCAAGATAAATCTGAAAACTTTATAAATTCAAACCCACTCCTTTGAAACACACAAGGTAAATTGTGATTTACTTGTTACTTTGAACAATTAGGGAACTGATTTTACCTGAGGAACTACCAGTACATCGTTATCAAATTCTGCAAATAGAACAAGAGAACACTCCTTCTAGAGACAAAAGCATTGGCAAATCAAAAATATTCTGTGAGGAAAACTTTGGGGTCCACTCATAAGCCGGRAGAGAAGATCTCTAGAAATTTCTTTTCTGACTTCTAGTAACTAAGACATAGTTTGTTTGCTGTAAAAGAGCCATTACAAAAATGAATGGCTACTAAACAAAATTGTGACATTTAAATTCACTTTTCAGCACATACCTTAGGAAGTTCCACATACTGAATGTTTTTACATGAAGTCAAGTCAGAAAATGCACTCGGGTTTGCAACACTGATATCAATCTAAGAGAAAAATAAAATGCAACTGTAAGCAACTATATCCAACATTTTGCATCAAAACAAAGTAGCACACAAACATTTAAACTGAGTTTTCTCATTTTCCAGACTAATTTAAACTTCTAAAACCTTAATGATGGCAATGTTAGATTTACTTCATAGTATAAAAGAATATAAAACAAAATTGAGCAAAGCTGTACTAAATTTAGCAATTTGACTAAAATCTCACTCCTTTATTTTATTGTTTCTCTTTTACTGTATTTCCTAAGCAGACAGGATCCTTCTCCATCCAGGATAATGTTAGTATTTTGGTCAAATAAGAAAAATAAATATTTACTTTACCTCTTGATGCTGAAGCATCCCTGAAGTACATGGTGGAGCCTCTATTGACTTTGCAGGGCAAACAGCCATCTGATTTACTGCATCTTTATTTCTGCAATATATTCAGTTAAAGAACTTAGTAAGAAAGTAATAGCCCCATATTTCTYAGGACATGTTTAAGTCTGGTTCTTTACATTACTTTATTTCTGGCACTCACAATGCAAATATCAAAACAAAAAACTCCTGAACATATTCAACAACTAGTAAGATTGTGTGCAAAAGCACAACTGTGTTACTAAAATTAAAAATAGAAAATACTGCATGAAACTTGAACACATTGAAAAACAACACTTTTATCCAAACCTTTAATCAGAACTCACCTGATAAAGATTACTTTAACTTTAGATGGGGCACATTTGATTATTGAGGAAGCATTCTGATGAGTCCTTCCATAAAGGATTTGGCCATTTATCTAGGTAGGAAAGGTAGCAATTATTTGTCAAATCATTTTCATTCTTTATACTTAAAGTTAATTTTTAAGCCTGTAAAAAATCCGTATTACTGGTTAAACAGCAACTGTATSAACATAAGAGTATTTTATGTCCTGCTTTCACTCCCTTCTTCCAGTAAAAATATTCACAACAGTTTGACTTCAGACTGACACAGTGCTAAGAATCKCATTCTCTGAGTTGCACTGGGATGACTTCACACATCATCTATTTTAACTTGCCACTGACCATCTCATGACTGAGGACKTGATTAAGCAGGGCCATGGGAAATTCTAACCATAACAAAGAAATTAATTGCTTATATCCTGCAATCAGATTGCTATTTGTTGAATCTCAGGCACTCCAAATCCCTGAGCCAGACACTTTATACACAGAAGTCTGAACACTGGCACATTTAGCAGAGTTTTTAACTAGATTTGGTGAGGAAATGGGAAGGGGATATACTTCTGTGTGTTAGAGAGGAACCAGAAAATACCAACACTTTAGGAAGCAGAAGAAAAACATCTGAAAATCATCCCAAATGAACTGAAGAGTGGCTGGAGTCCACCACAGGCCACCTGATCAAGGAGAGCCTGCTGACAAGATTTCTTGCTCCAGATACAGAAACCATTGTGCTCGCAGGCTCTCATCCTGATGGGGGATCCCARCCACCTGGATGTCTGCTGGGAAAGTGGTACAGCTGACTGCAAGCAATCCAGGAGACCCTGGAGTGCATTGAGGACAACTTCCAGGTCCCGATATTAACAGGGAGGTGGTGTTACTGGACCTGGTGTTCACCCCAGTGCGGATGAACTCATCAGACAGATCAAGACTGGAGACAGTCTGGGCTGTAGGGACCATGCCCTGGCTAAACTACTGATCTCAAGGAACATGGGCTTGAAAAAGAGCAAAGCTGAAACCAACCCTGTTCTTTAGGATAATGAACTTTCAGCTGCTTAAAGAATTAGTGGATGAGATTCCCTCAGAAACTGTCCTTAAGGACACAGGCTCTCACCAGAGCTGGCAGCTTTTTGAGCATACTCCATCCCCAAGTGCAAGAAATCAAGCAAGGCAAGATGGAAACCAGCATGGCTGAACAAGGATCTGCTCCTCAAACTGAGGAAATAAGAAGGAAATGCACAGCTAGTGGAACTAGAAACTGATGATCTGTGAAGGATATGGTTTAGATGTGTAGGAATGGGACCAGGAAAGCTAAGGCACAGCCAGAAAGGGCTTTGGCAAGGTATGTGAAGAGTTATAAGAAGGAACTCTAAAAGGGGTCAAAATAAAAGAAAGGCCAAGGAGAGTGTATGTCCCTGAAAAATGAGAGGGGACAGCTGGTAGCAATGGATATGGAGAAGGGTGTGGAACTCAGAAGTTCTTCACCTCAGTCTTCAATCAAGTTTGAAACCACTTGATGAAACTGAATAAGCACAAAACAATGGGGCTTGATAATCTGGACTCCATGGTCCTGAGGAAGCTGCCTAATGTAGTTGCCAAGGCACTTTTCATCATACGTAAGAAGTTATGGAGGTCAGGTAAAGTCCCCAGTGACTGGAAAAAGGAATACATCACTCTAATTTCTTAGAAGTGGAGAAAGGCAACCACAGATCATTGAGCCCCATCTCTGTACCTGGGAACATCATGGAGCAGATCCTCATGGAAGCAGTGTTAAGGCACATAAAAGACAAGGAGGTTATCTGAGACAGCATGGCTTCACAGAGGGTAAAATATACCTGAGCAACCTGGTGTCCTCCTCTGACAGAGTGACAACAGTGGCAGGTAAGGGAAGACCGTTATCTATTTAAACCCGTATAAGGCATTCAACAAAGTGCCACATAATCTCCTTATCTTCAAATTAGAGAGACAGATTTGAAGAGTGGACTACTTAGTGGATAAGGAACAGGCTGGGTSGAGGCAGTCATAAGAGTAGTGGTCAATGGCTCTGTGTTCAGGTGGAGACTAGTGATAAGTCAGGGCTCTGTCTTGGGACCGGTGCCCTCTAGTATCTTTATCAATGAAATAGATGAAAGGATCGAGTGCACCCTCAGCAGGTTKGCAGACGACACGAAGATGAGTACTGCACTTGACACAACAATAAGGATGGRGGGATTTGGACACACTTGTCAAGTGGGCCCATGAGAATCTCATAAGGYATAAAAAGTTCAATTACAAGGTCCTGCAGCTGGGTTGGGGCAATCCAAGACAAGAGTACACACTGGAAACAGAAGTCATCAAGATCAGCCCTGTAGAGGACTTGGGAATTCTTGTGAATGGAAATCTGGACATGATCTAACAGTGTGTGATTAGAGCCCAGAAGGTCAATGAGATCCTGTGCTGAACCCAAAGAGGGGTAACCAGAAAGTCAAGGGAGGGGATTCTCCCCYTCTACTCTGCCTGCATGAGACACTACATTAMGTACTACATCCAGCTGTGAGTTCTCAGGACAATAAAGATATGGATGTGTCAGAGCAGCTCCACAGGAAGACCATGAAGACAACCAGAGGGCTAGAGCACCTCTCCAGTGAAAACAGTCTGAGAGAGCTGTGGTTATTTAGCCTGGAAAAGAGGCAGGTCTGGGGAGACCAAAGGCTCATTGCAGCCTTCCAGTACTTAAAGAGAACTTCCAAGAAAGAGGAAGAGTAACCTTTTATGTGGAGTGATAAGGATATGACAAGGGGCAATGGTTTTAAACTGACAGAGGGACATTTTAGATTAGATGTCAGGAAAAACATCTTTATTCCGATGATAGAGCAGTACTGGAACAGGCTGCCCAGAGAAGCTGTGGACGCTCCATCCCTGGAAGTGTTCAAGGCCATATTGAATGAGACATGAACAACTTGATCTGATGGTTGGCAACCCAGCCCACTACGGRAGATTTGGAGTAGATGATCCTTAAGGTCCCTTCCAACCCAACCCATTCTATGATCCCACATTTACTATCTGAAGATATGACATAGCAACCTTTTTTTCCATTTGGCAGAGCAGACTCGCTATGAAGCACCTATGATTCAGATAGGAGAGGARCTGGGAGCTGTCAGTGTGAACTTGCAGAGAAAGGTGATTGTTTACTTCCATTTGATTAGTTGTACTTTTTCTCAAAAGCAGAAACCCATGGTGCAGAAGTCCACTCAAGAAAACAGAAATGATTGAAAAAGGGCAATTTGGACCTACACTAAGGGAAAGGAATACAATGCACACAAGTGGCATCAATAGAAGCAGAGACACAGCAAACAGTGAATAACAGATGCAAGACAGTGAGCTCAGAGCTGAACAAAACAGCAACCAGTTTCTACACAGGGTGTACCCACCAGAAATGGTCACACAGATACTGAGCCCTGTCATTTACACTGGAGCTGGCAATCCAAATGAGGCACTCTCTGCAGTGTTTGCCACAGGCTTGTGAAAAATACATGGTCAAGCTGCCAAGTGGGGGGATGGGCCATGGCCCTCAATAGCTACTTGGGAATACACAGAGCAAGCTCAGATGTCTCCTCTCAGAAGAGGTTGAGAGAATATTTCAGCATTAGTCTGCAAGTTTACAGTAAGCAAGACAATTGCATGACAGCATATTCAGGCAGATGTGTTTCAATATGTTTCAGAATATTCTACCTCTTCAACATCAGGATTTTAAAAACAGATTTTTCAAGAGAACTGTCTCACAACACTGGAGTCTGCAACAAAGTTCCCTCCATGAAACTTTGTCCATAGTGCCCCAAATTCCTTAATTTCTTTTCTAGTCTGCAACTTCTGGCCTATATAGCTTATTCTCTCAATGTCTTCCATTCCCTCTCTGTACCATTTCCCCAGTACATCCTCAAACACCTCCCCAGTACATCCTCAAACACCTCCACATATATCTTTGAAGTCACACAATGCATTTTTCTGAGGGTAATGTTGCCTACTGCTGCCAGAACCAATGGGAAAAGCTATAGTAGGGAATAAACCTGCAAGCATCATTGACTGGGCTGTGGTAATACAGAAATATATCTAATGATCATGTATGTATTGGAAATGTCAATTATATATTAAATGGTTCAGTCACTTAGCTCCACTAGAAAACAGCACCCAAACGTGTCATGAGTTAGATGTCCATAATAAAAATATTTCCTGTTTCCCCAATTTAATTTTCACATTCTGTGTTACACAAAATAAAAAAATTCTACCATTATCACACTTCTAGTAAAGAGAGAAGTAACAGAAAGTCTGGAGTACTCCACAGATGGATGGACTAGAGGACTTCAATATTATTCATGGCCTGCAACTTGCTGCCTTTCCACAGGCCTCCATAACTCAGAAACTGCTGTCATCCCACATTTTCATTCAACACTCCTTTACTTAGAATTGCAAAATCTTCTGAGTTGAAAGGGACCCACAAGGATCAAAGAGTCCAACACTTGAGTGAAAGGCACATACAACCCACAACTTGGTGCTATTAGCACCAAGCTCTACTATAACCAGGAAAAAAAATGCTGCAACTATATGGCATACATCACAAGAAAAATCTTATAGCATGCCGATATCAACCTGGATAAATCTAGAATTTTAAAGTCCACTGAAAAACACATATATTTCATAAAGAATCTGGTATTTGAAGTCTGTACATTCAGGTTTTAGTATAAATTGCAAAAACTCACCTCTAGCAACTCATCTGCAATCTGTAACCTGCCATCTTTTCCAGCTGCTCCATTTGGATCAATTCCCACTATAAAGACACTCATCCTGGATCGGTCTTTGTTACCAGCAAGACTAAGTCCCAGACCTGTCCTTCCTTTTTCCAGCTCAATCATGTGTAGCTCCCCTGGTAGATTTCCATAGCGCTGCATGATCTTTTCTAAATGTAAAAGTGTGAGTAGCAGAGGTTAGATTTACGTTAGAAAGTTTCACAAGTCACCTAGAGAGTCAAGATCAGTACTCAGTAGGTACTGATCTTGATCTTGATTTGGCAGAAACCCAAAATTGATGACAAAATTTTCCGTATAAACCACATTTTCTTTTAAGCTAAACCTTAGGTGATTTATAATATTTCTAGTTTCTTGTTTTTCTTATAACTTCAGAAAATATTATAAATTTTCTTAAAAAGAGACTTTTCATACACAAAAGAAAAAATCTTCTCTCCAGTAACACATTCAGGTAACAAAAGCTATCACAGAAATCACTGCCATCAGTTACCTGGAGTACAATGTAATTCTTCAAGTAGTCTTACACTGAATTTGAACCATGGAGGAAAAAAAGATTGCAGTGMAATGAAGAAAAAGAAATGAGTTTTATATTTTACCAAGTGCATCTGACCAAGCACAGCTAAAACAGCAATGCTTAACACCCAAACCATGGCACACATGAGAAAGAAGCAGTTCAAACTGGATGCTCCCACCCCCATGTCATATACAGTGCTATTTGAACACTTGAGTACTTYAAATATTACCACAAAGGAAAAACTTACTCCAGCTGTAACCGAACTCATCCTCCTTCTCCACATCTTCTGGGTCTCTGATAGCAGATGACTGTGCAACATCACTGTTCATTCCTGAAAATGCTGAAGGAGGAGGCAGAGGCAAGTTACAAAGTAAAGTCTTTTCTGGTTCTACATCGGACTGACCAAACACCTGTGGAGAATGAGAAAAATACAGTGGCTAAGGAGATGCAGACTCTCTGTAGGGCAAACTAGCATACAAAAATGTAAAAATGGCAATGACTATAGCATCAAAGTTTAAATACCAAGCAGCTGAAACTCTAAATTAATAACAATGCACAGAAAGGCAGAAAGAGATCAAAGACAGAAATGAAMACCAGGCAAGTTAAGAGATAACATCACTCCAAAATACATTTGGAAGCAAACAACTCACAGTAAAAGCCCAATTCAGCAAAGTTTTATGTGCCACTTTATGTTTCAGAAAAAGCCTCTTATGAAGACTCAAGTGCTTTTGTTTTAATGCCAGATTTATAAAAGAACTATACCTGATTTTATTTTTAAAAGTATAAAAAAAAAATGTAATTTCTTCCCATCACATGCTTTGGAAGCCAAATACAAGCAAAGAGAAAGGAAATAAAAACCTGTGTGCTTTCAAAAATACCTCCAGGAAAAAAGTATAACTGGCATATTAACTGRAAGGAAAGTTAAAAAACAAAATTAAACAGATGATAATGGAAGAAATCCATAATGACTGGACTKTTTCAGTCTCATTTACTAGTTTCCTACAAACTGCACAGAGGAGATGAAATGAAGCAGGATACAGATCACAAAAGACAATTACTTTTTGTCTTGATGTGTTCTGTTCACAGAAGTATAAACACACAACTACTGCAATATAATGCTTAAATCTTGCAAGCTTTCATCAAAGACAGTTTCCTTGAGGAATATGGAATCCCTCTGATCAGGGATTTCACTACGTTAAATTGGGATAATTTTGCCTTGCTTAGAGTAGACATGTAAACAAGAAATTTTTGTCTGAATGTCATCATTCTGAAGCTTATGCAAGACTATGACACTTGGCAGATCAGCTACTGAAGTAAACAATAAAAACCAAGTATTTTTCCAACACTTGAATGTTCAAGTGTGTTGTCCTAGCCTCACAGCTCTGTTCTCATAATTTCAGTTTTCACTATCTCCCTTAGTAAATCTGAACACAGTATCTCAGATGGTGTCTTTAGTTGCCAAAAATACTCAGGTAATTTCTTCATCAGAGGCAACAGTGGAATTAATAACACCATACACCTTGGAARACTTTAGTGGTTTTAAAATTGCAAGTGTCAAGAAACCTAGGAACTTACAAATTTAGTAATTTTGAAATTGAAGAAAGATCCCATRTCTAAACAAAAATTGTTTCTCTTCACTCAGTAGCTCCAAAGATTTTAAGAAATTGCAAATGCCCTATTTCAGTTCTCTCATTCTGCTTCTGCTTGAAGATTTTCCTTTCATTTAGGAACTTGYTCCAGGAACTTACCTAAGAAGTCACTAAATGTTGGAAGTGTGGGAAGTTTTAATGTGACTTAATGCATGTGTGTGTTATTATGACTTCTTGTATCATTAGTCACATTGCTCCATGCTTCAAATCTAAGATAATGTCATCCTCCTAAGATGATACCGAACATCTCTAAACTGAAGCAACACAATTCTAAAAAAGACATTGTAACCCATCAGGATCAGAGAAGCACTGAAACACTACCCAGTAACATTCAAAATGATTTTTCACTATCAAAAATGCAGGTATCCATCAAAAAGAAAAGTTGGTAACACATCTCCACATCAAGGAGGCACAAAAGGGAGGATAGTTCTAGAAATGCTTTTTTTTGGAGTTCTTCCTGGAGTTCTACTAAAGCTAAATAATATCCTGAAAAAATGAGCAAACAGTGTTGTTGTGGGTTGACCCTGCCTGGAGGCCAGGTGTCCACCAGAGCTGCTCTATCACTCCCTTTTTCAGCTGAATGGGAGAAAAAAACATGATGGAGTCATCCCACAGCCTCTCCAACTACCACAGTCTTGCAACACAAAGAGAATACAAGTATGAGATCAATCCAGATCAGCAAAACTTATTCTCCATATTTAAAAAAAAACCCAAACTACTTTAGAGATACTCTTTATAAGTGACAATATCCAAAACCAGCAAAATTAAAGAAAACATGATCAAAAAAGGAACAAAATATTTGTGCCAGGGACCTCTGGAAGATGTGYAAGGTGTGGATGTATGGCTACATCGTGACAGGTCAGCACTTACTAACTGCAGCCACCATATTATTGACAAAAACAAAAATGCTTCTTTCTTTACCTTTGTACACACTTAACAACATAACATAATCTGAACATTTCTAATGTTTAAGGAAATGCTGACATGAGAGCAAAAGCAAGGCTTCTTTACAGGAGGGTAAATATTGTGCTATGATGCCATTTGGGTGGAGTGGAACACGTCCTGCCTCCAGAACTGAGTCTGACACTCTTGAAACAACCAGAAGCAGAAGCTGGTCCACACAGTTTACATACACATAAGACTTTTGCTCCCTGAATCGGGCAACACACAAAAAACCTAAAACGCTTTAACTCATGAAATACTTTCAGTGTACCACACCACAGTATTTCATTTGAGACGCAAAGCATCCAACACCTGCTGAACCCATTCAGCTGCCAGGGTCATTCTGATCGCAGCCAAGCATGTATTTGAAAATGGCAACAAGTCTGGAACTTGAAAAAATGAAGGCACAGGTGGAAGAAGAAGCAGTACACCAGAAAGTATCACAGGCCATGTGCAAACGTACAGCACACATACAGTAGGACCAACTGGTGGGAATTAAGACAAACCTTGAATGGTGTGGGAGCAAAAGGGTTAGTTGGGGAACAACGGAAGGTAACCCTAATTGGATTCGATACCTCCTACAGTAACAGAAAACAGCAATCCACATGTTACAGCACCTTTGGCAACACACAGTACTATTAACCAATAACTCATTTTCAATTATGGATTCATTTTACTAATTGCAGCAGTTTTATTAACTCCATTTATAAAGTGACAGAAGTATTTAAGGGGTTACTAAGGACCCTGATTCATCAAAGTTTCTCACTGTACATGAACCTGAGCTCAGAAAAGGACAGAGATGATAAAAGACCATTCTTATATCAATGCTAAAAAGAGATTATGCAGAAACTGCAGGATCATCTGATTTTCTTTTAAAATATGTGCAATTCAATCTGTTTTTCAGAAATGGTTTTGAAAATATTGAAAATAAAAGTTGTCATTTATGGTAAACATCTACTCCCTTTTCTTAGAGCTGTAACAAACATGGAAAGAGATTTCAAAACAYACATGCAATTATCCACCACATATCATATCATAAGTGTTTGTTGCACATTCAATATATTTGACAACATGGRAAAAAAGACAAAGGGCACAATCACTTCCAAGACATAAAACCAGCTAGAAATCATTTTATTAAATCAGAAATGCATGCACATTAGGATTAAGCTCCTTTTATTATTGTGTTAGAGGTCAACTCTGTTCCCATTGTGAACAACATGCAGTAAGTAAGCACTAGCAACAAATAAAAACCAAAACAACAAAAAAATCAACTAACTTTTTTTGTATTTCCAAAGATGTCAGCATCCTATTCATGGTGCATTAAAAGAATTTTCAAGAGGCAGAGGGAAAACATTTTCATGAAGTATCATAAAAAAAAAGCTGCCAGTAGTTTTTTTTCCATGCAAAAATAAAAGAGAGATATCAAAGCTGGGAAGCTGTAACCACAGCAGATCAGAAAGAAGTRCATAGCAACAAAACACCTTACACTGATGAAAGAGTTACACTGAGTGGGCATCTAWCATATACCACAGGGACTGATCTTATAACTGAAAACCTACTCCTTTGGTAGCTCTGAATAGATCAGATTAGTGGTTATGATTAATGGAGCTACTATTTTTGTACTCCTCCATAACTTTTCTAAGTATATGCATGCCTGTGTCATTTAAATTCACTGCATAGAATTCTAAAGTTCATCAGCATAGCATTTAACCCAAACTGGTGTAAAGGAATTTAAATGCAGAGAGACAGTAATTGGAAAGAAGCACACACGAGATGTTTGGTGAGTGAAAAGTAGAGTGTGTCATCATCCAACCTTAGCATTGTTGAACTGAGAAGAATCAGCAAATGGATTAGTGCTGCTGAAGACAGCTGGCCTACACAAAACACTGTTCTGCGGCAAAAGCAGGGAAGGGTTCTAAAAGGAAAGCATAATAGAAACTAAGAAAAAAAAATTAAATGAACCCTTTTCACTCATGAAGCAAAACATGCATTCAGTTGTTTGGTCTAAACAAACAAGGTCCACTTTCTGCACTTTGCAACAGATGTGTGAAGGTGAGCAAAACTGTGTTTGCCCTGTATTTCTGTTAGCATAGACGAAAAGCACTGATCTTCACACCTGTTCTCAACCACTAAGTACATCAAGTGCAGAACYGTACGGCATTTATGTGCTGTGATATTTGCACTGTTTTGTCCAAACATCTCAGCAGATGGCAAACTCTTACACATTAATTAATTGAAAAAATTGTAGATTTCTGGGCTAGCATGAACATAATTATTTTTAATAATGCAGTAGGTTTAGTTTTATTTTGAAAACCACAGATTAATTCTCAAGAATTGATTTAACTTCTGTGGTAACACACTGACTTTATTTTGCAAAAGAGAGGGCTCAGTAATATTAGGCATCTCTAAGCAGATTTCATWTCTAATAATAACTTTTACTGAACACTTTGTATACATGCATATGCATCTATAATTGCCTGAATTTACAGTTTATTGAAACTAAATACTCTAGTATTCCTTTGAAGCAAGGTACTTACTAATTATTATATAATAGAAAAAGAGTTTATACATTTAGACCAAATAAAAGGATGTAATCTGACCATTTATATTCCTAATGCAGTTTTTGTACTGTATTCCATTTTGCAATCAGAATCTGCCTAATAAGGAAGAAATGCCTCTGATTTCAAATATGTTGGAAATACATAGTGTATACTTMGAAGTAATTTCTACACCAGGTGCATCCATCTAGCAGTTACCTGTAAGTCTTAGGGCTGCAAGTTTAACACCATTGGAAAATAGTATGGACAGGAATGTGAAAACTTTCCAGGATCATTTATATCAAGAGTAATTTAACCTAGATGCATGATGCTGTTTAAAAATTTTCTTCAAGCATTTGATTTTAAATGGTCCTGAAAATAGTAAACACATCCTTGAACGTTTATTTTCAAATTCCATGTTGTTAAAAATTAATGCAATTTGGTAAGACAACATGTATCTTGGCTCTACAGTATCTTCAGCAGGGAGAACGTAATGCCATGAATGACCAAGGTATCCTCACTGTCAAGTCACTCAAAGTCAACAAGCTGTTTCCCTAGGATACAACAAGATTTTCTGCACATGTGATTAACATTTGATTTTGATTTTTACGAAGACAAGTTTGTGAAAAGTTATTTGTTGCTGTAATCATCCTATTATACTTAGAGAATTACATTTGTCATCCATATAGAATTTTAAAATGCATCTTGCTGAAATTAATTTAATAGGCAATTAAAATAAGCATCATAAACATTCAAAATATCAACAACAAAATAAACCTAGTAAAACAGGAAACATTTKATCAGCTACAGTAATTCAAAATCTTGTCTTTTTTATTTTCCCATGATSGTGTAGCTCCTAAAATATTAGCCTGAATACTACTCCATGCAACAGCATTGTATTAATATGGACTYTCTACTGTGCTAAGATATGGAGTATTTCAGTTTTCCTCAACAGTTCTTTTTAACACACTTTCTTGGGCATTCTTGGACAAAAAAAGCAAAGGCTAAAATCAGAATTTTCTCTTAAGGAAGGGTATTTTCTCTTTTTTTTTTTTAATTTTAATTTTTTTTTTTAATTCAAATCAATGCCTAAATTAACAAGGTTTTTTTCTTTTGGTTTTTATCCTTTTTTCAACTAACTTCTGTTCAGAATTTTATCGATGTGTCCAGGATGCTAATGTATCAGAAACCAGCTAGCATTTCATATGCCATAATGCTGTAACACTGCTATGGGACCATAATCACAGTGATATATTATTTTTTATTCAGAAATACACAGAGCRGTATCAGTATGAAACACATACTAGATGGGTAAGTGCTTACTAGCAAAACTACCACTACCTTTTCACAGGCTACTTTTATTAGGCCTATTCTGGAGTACACCCAGGATTCTCTTGAACTACTAGGCCTGAATTAAAAATAACCAAAAGGGAAGACACAGACTTCTTAGCTATCTGTCACTTAAAACTGGCTGYGTGATTAAATGCATAGTGGTATCATAATATATACAGTTACTGTGTGCAGGCAGCTAGCTATTTGGGTGACAGGACATGAATGAAAGCAGGAAATTCCCTTTTAAGATCTTATTAGAAAGTAAATATGCATGTTTTAAAAGATAGAAATAATAAATATAATGCCATTTATGAATATCACAACATAATGTATGGGTACAGGAAGTGTATTTGCAATGTTTCTGCTTACAGAGAAACAAGAATTTGTTAGTACAGTCAAGAAATAACCAACAAGCTTAATTTGAAAATAGAAAATAAGGAACTACAATCAAAAATAGTAAAGCAGCATTCTCTAAATGAAAGTTGTGATAAAGTAATATCATCACTCCCATCCCAAACTGGCCTAAACATTCAGTAGTGGCAATTCTGTTCACATCACAGCAAATGCAAAAGCCTTACTTTAGTAGCTTCAGTATCAATAACAAACATTCAATAGAGCTTTTTCATGCAACTTTACCTTAGATGACTGACGATAAAATGGGTTAGTAGTTTTCTGCCCACAGGGAGCAGAAGCTGAAGGAGGACTATAAAGAGACTCTGGCTGGGGAACAAGAGTTATGAGACAACTAGTAAATAAACATGCAGCTTACACAGACTCTACAAAGAGGAAGTTTAGTTTCTAGTGATGCAAGCAACTTATATTAAAGCTCAGTAGCTTTTGTCTGCAATGTCCATGCAGCTTAGTGACGGAAAACTTCCGTGTACTTCTAGGTCCTTTGATTAATGTCCAAAGAATATTTTAACAGGTGCTGTATTTCTGCATGCGCTCCTCAGACACGCTGTCAATCTCTAAGAGCTGGTTTTACTTAGACTCCTACTCTGCCCCCCAACAAATTATCTTTCTTGAGGCTTTTCAAAATAGTTTGAGGACGGCGTGCTGGAGGGTAATTCCAAATCCAAATCGATTTCACTCTAAATGGAAATAATACTTAAATCAAATCTTTGTTCCTAAAATAGTTGAGATGGCACTTTCAGGATTAATTATCCCATACCCAAACACCACCATCTTGAACATTTGTTTCATCCATTGCTATGTATTATATCTCTTTCCACATTCTTTATGCTTACCCTTGGTCTGCTTATAATGCTCTGTACCATAAAGACTACAGGATTGCCTGCCTTCCGTATGGCTTCCACAGCTTGTTCGTGGCTGGCATCTCTGAGGTCAATTCCATCCACCTGTAATTGGAAGGCCTCATCTTAGCACTGCAAGATGCTACAAGTATCATGAGTCAGTTTTGAGTTTTGGTTAGGAAACTTTGACTAAAATCTAAGCCCAAACCTCTGCTTCTAGTGGAAACCTTTCTATTGACTTGGCCTAAGGTCCCTCACACACGTTTGACATTTCCAAGAGTACTGAAAGGAGATTAAATAAATATTCTGTCATTTCTCTGTTTTTAAAAACGGGTTTTTCCACATGTTTAGTTCAGGCTCTGCAAGTTTTCCCACAGGCAATGTAATGGAAGAAATGCGATAATCTGAAGAGAGTAGTAGTGTTTACCAAATAATGCTTCCTGCAAATCCCATCTCAAGAAAAACCTATCACCCAGGATTTCATGAGATTTACAAACTGAAACTTGTTAGGTGCTGAAAAGTCTTTCACCGTGGGGTATTATGCCATTACAGTGTAMTTTTATCTTTTCTCTTCTCTCCCTTTTTTTTTTTTTTTTTAAAGCAAGATAAGATCAATTTCTGCTACTAGACACTTTCTTCAGAAGTTAATTTTGTAGGTTAGAGCTGAAAAGCTTTTTATCTTCTAGAAGAACACATTCACAAAGGATAGCTAAGGACAAATTTGTGCCTGGTGACTTTTGTTCACATCTCTATATACACAGGTGTGTAAAATTTGTCCTGTTATCCAGATAAGAACAATGTTAATGTGAGGTTAGCATCAGTAAAGTATTCTCACAATGACCACAATAAAAGCTAGAAGCTAACACAGAAAGGTTATTTGTTAGTGGCAATTCTAGCACACAAAGTTATATGAAGAGGATTACCCTTACACCTTTTGAAATGTCTAACTCTACCTTAAACATAACCATCCAATACAAGTAAGAGAGCACAAAAACAACCTGAAATTCTAAAACTGTGAGGAACTCAACAATAATGCCCTCCAACTTCCCGTGTCAGAAAAACTGTATGTGTTACAGAGATAAAAACTTACATGTACTACAACTTGAGGAACTGAAATAGTCCATTCAGATACAGTCACATTAACACAACATTTTGATTTCACTCACCCATTCCAGCTTCTGCAAGCATAACCATCAGAGACAATTGCACTAATAAAAATCCAGTTATTCAGACRAAATGCATGTTTTTAACTCTGGGACCAGCAAGCAAAATTCTACCTCCCAACTTGTTAAATACTGAAACTATTCCATCTTGTAGAAAGTGCTACCTATACTAAGGTATTACTTCAAGATCCCTGATATGAATCTTGTAGCAAAGAACAAACTGCAGTTTCAGTATCACCATGTAAAGTCAGCCTGGTCTGAGCCAGAATCACCATCTCCATCTCTCTATTTGTGCTTCTTACTCTGATGGACAGTCAGCTAAGGACATCCAGCAGGGTTAAGTGGAGGCAGTTCCTAATAGCCTGACACTGAAGACAGGGCAATGTCTGACACTGACCCCAGGAAAGATCCTGTCATCCCAGGAAAAATCTATTCCCTTGAGTATGTTCATTCTTCAATACCTTTTAAGTGACAAAGCAGAAGTGGCTGCATGAGCAYAGAACTGGCTAGTGTAGAAGAGAAATGAAGATAAATCCTCCTCACAATACCACTGGCTACAGTGCACTCACACAAGGGTACAATGTTTGTGATGTTTTAAGTATCAAAACCAGACTTCTTCATGTCAGTAGGAAAAAAAGTGCCTCCTTTAACTCCTGCATAAGATGCACAAGAATTATGTGAATTAAGATTTAAGAGGGAAATATATATATTTTTTTTATTTCCATGATTTGCATTGGCTGTTTCAAATTCTACCCAACATGTAAACCTCAAATCTTTTAGTTCCACCAAACTTCAGCTTTTTCCTACACACGCTGGTTTTAAAACAGACAGGTCAAACTACCAGCTTTGTTGGAAATTCAATTTAACAAACAGCTGTCTGCACACAAACATCAGCAGATGGACTACAGTCTGTGTGGCTCAACYGGAGCAAATGCACAGCTCTCAGCCCAGAACCACACAGCCATCTCAGTGACTTCTGAGATGCTGGGGGAATTGCAGAAAAAGGCATTTAAATGGTACCTCTACAATCCGGTCTCCAGTCTTCAGTGTTCCATTTTTGCCAGCTGGGCTGTCTTCCAGGATGTGCTTGATAAAGATCCCTCTCATCACTTCACCATTACTCAGACGGCTCCCCATCCCTCGTCCACCAACAATGCTGATCCCCAATGATTTGCTAGGCTCTCTCCAGAGTTCGACTCTTTTGTGACAAAATAAAAAGACCAAAATAAACTAAAATCTGTTGCAATTATTACAATGCTGCATACTGAAGACACCTGGATTTGCACAAATATTRTAAAACATTCTGAAATAATTCCTCCTTGCAGAGTTTTGTCTTGCAGTAGATGTTATCTACTGAATGCCCAGAAATACTGTATTTGAGTCTAGTCAAATTTGGYCACTTTATTTTGGATTTTAATAAAAACTTTGAATCTTTCTTTTCATCTTTTCTTACTGGATTCCTGAGAGTCAACTTGGGATTAGTAAAGCTAAATTACTATAACAATCAAGACACTTCCAGATCACAGGGATTTAGCTCAATAGTAATAAGTGAAGCATTAATTACTCCTGCAACTCACAACATACATAAGTGCAGAAATTCTGTTGGTTTTTTACTCCTCTTAAAATATGTTTCAAAATTTTTGAATTTCAGATAATATTTCATAATTTGTAACTAGATCTGCACTTACTTTCGGGGCTGGTTCCAGTTACTGAAAGCTGCATTTTGAAGTTCACTTTCTTCTCCCTCTCCCTCTTCACGCTCTGGAAGCTCTGGGAGTTCCCTGATGATAAACAGGAACATGCGATTTATTTCTAAAGAATACACAGAATCTCTAGATTTTCGCTGAAAAACTTCATACATTTAGTCACCCTACCAGCATTAGAATTTGTACACTGGATTCATGTAAGGAACTTTTTTTCTGATGTCTGTTAGAATATGTATGGTGTTCAGGGATTCCCTGTCCACTTTTATTCTGCAATGAAGTTTATATCTACAACACAGGTTAAAAGAATGCAATTTGAAACTAGAACCAAATCAAAGCTAAAGGTAATGTACTATTTTCAAAGTAGAAGAAATTACAACAGCAASACTCAACAAAACTTACTGCTTTTGAAGATGAATTTTAAAAAATCAATTATGAATAATGTCAACATTTTGGACTGTACCACAATGAATTTTTGAAACTCAAGGACATTCTTTCCAGTTATCTTCTGGAAAAACCATTAATACCAAAGTCTTATCCTGGATGCACTTGAGTATTTGTGTCTATCCATAAACCAATTGCATGGTATTTAAGAGAAATTTAGGATGAGACAGAATTCAATTTCCTTTTTGGACAGATCTAGCAGCCTTGTGAAAATGTTTAAAAATTTGCCAGTCAAAGCAAAAACTGTATTCTTAACAGCTTTTTATTGTAGTGGCTGCTAGTCTGAAATATCATCATCCATCTTCATCTCTTCTAAAATAAAACTTCTCTTCCCAAAACATGTAAAGTATATGGAAAGACTTACATTTGAGAACTATCTGGGAGAAAACTCTAAGCCTTTTGACTCACCTGACAATATGTGACGGAAAAAGTTCTAGTGGCACAGCTCCCTCTGTCTGTTGTCCCAAACTGGCCCTGTACTCGTCTAAATTTTCTGCTGGCACATAGGTAATACTGCAATAAAATGGGACATGATTAAACTAGCATAAGGAATGCCAGTCCTCCCTTTGGTGAGTGTGAGGTAGGGGTCTGAGGAAGTCACTCACATTGACTTCAAAGCCACAGTGCTGGTATGTTGGGAATAAGAACTTACACAAATCCTTTGTGACTTTCCAACAAGTACACATTTATAGTCAAATTAGGTAGCTGAGCAGCACATGATTTTTTGTAATTAAAGCAATTAATGCTTGAATAGTGACAAGAACATAACAAGAGGCAAYCCAACTTCATTCAAAACAGAGAGTCCTCATGCAAAGACAGCTATTGAAGGGTCTGTGAGGTTTGAGGCACAAACAAACATTTTCAAACGTTTTGAAAACAAATGTTCAAACAAACATTTGAAAACRTTTCTCAAAGTTGGCCTGTAGGAGGTTTTGTGCTTTCCTAGGACGTTTTGTTTTKATTTTGAGTTTCTATCATTTTAATGAAGAATATTTCATGGTTTAGACACAGAAGTGTGTTACAGCACACCACCTATGCCACAGGGAGCAATCCCCTGCTCATCTCCTTCCTCCAGCCCTTCAGGCACTGCCAACCAGCTTGGGACAGTCAGACAGTCATGTTTCACCAGCCAAATGATGTGCACCATCCACTTGATGTTTGAACGCCAGAAAAAGACATGGCCCAATAGACTGGGGAGAGTGAAACATAGAGGGTAAAAGTTAATAAAGCTTGAAGAATATTTCTTTTAAAAACTTCCACCTGGAAGGCAAAAGGATACCATGCTATACACCATGATATAAAGAGGGCTACTTAGACAGCCCTCCTGTAAAGATGCTTTGTCTTCTTAAAAACATACAGTTGTTTATTTAGCAGCTTCAAGTATATCAAGAAGCAAGGCTGATGGAAAAAGGGCATTAAAAAACTGTCTTGCCATACATCACATTGTTAAAAGAAAAAATAACGTATTTCTCCAGGAAGAGATGGAGCTAAAAACMAAAAAAATGTCTTGACCACTTTCCACAAGAATGAGTAAACTGCAGAGAGGAGACTCTTTCAGGTCTGAGGCTTTCACCTGGAGCTATTCCTGACTGATGTCCTATTACACCCTGATTGCCACTGATTCCCCCTCTCAGTAGTTTTCTGCTTTTCTGATCAAGCATCAGAAAGACAATGAAAATAAACTTTTATACAACTACTGCTGTCAGTCGAAAACCCTCTTAACAAAAATTATTTAAAGGACCACCTTTATCTGTCATCTTTTATATCCATCTTTTATGTTCCCTACCTCCTCTCACATCTTCCATATATAGAAAAGTACAAAAAGAGTCATTACAGAGGCATCTAGGGTGTTGAAAAGAAAGAACTTCATAATTCTTTTAATGGAAATTTCTAAAACCATATTACCTAAATCCATATCCATTCTAAAATGTTTTTTATTACCAGTTTTACCTCTTCCTTAAATCTCCTCCCTGTTCTGCATTGGCCTTATTTCAAACACACAAGCGTTACTCCACTTGACACATTTTCCTCTTGGTGTGCTGAGAAGTTAACCTACACTGGGAAACAAATGCTCAGCACAAGGCCACTCACTCTTATCTACCTTTCCTGAGGGCTTTCTAGCACTGGGAAATGCTAGAGACATACAGCAGCTATTCTGTAAAGAACCAGCAGTGAAAAAGCAAAAAGCAAGAGAGAAGAGAATTTCTGAGAATCATGACTACTATTTCTTAGCCATCTTCAACTCCAAGTGTGTTGAACTACAGCAAAGTACTAGTATTATGCYCACCAAACTCCCAAGGGTCAAATGCTGATGCAGCAGCTTTACCCAGCAGGCCCATAAGAATACCTTGCCTCTACAAAAACTGTAAGATCTGCAAGTTACATTTCAGTGTAAGAAAACGTAACATTCATTCAGTTACATTAATCACTTATAAAAATAAGTAAGAAATAATGTAATTTTCCCTTGACAGAAGGATGCAGTGAGAAACCAGAACTGCAAACAAATGTTTCTTCTGGCTAGGAGAAGGCTTGGACAATATCCTTTATGCTAAGGTGAAGCCGGAAGGTATTGATCAAAGTGTGGAAAGGAGATTAGCACACTCGTACAAATGAAACAGTTTAACCCAGATTCAAACTGAATGTATACACCAGAGTGTGATCTCTGACAGTTTACTGTCCAGTGTCTTTCAACTCTTGTCCTTTTCTGCAAGGAGCACAAGGCAAACAATTATGCAGGGTGCCAAGGTCCAAGGGTAATAGYAGTCCTTATCCTTATACATCAGCACTTGAGATCAGCTAAGAGGGAGGCAAACCATACATACTCAAACTTCTGGGATACTACTATTTTTCATTATATGATTACAAAACTGATATTGTGCTGAAACATGAAAAATTTACGACTCAAAGGATGCTCTAAAAGAGCTTTAATGCTACCTAGAGCCATCTCCCAAAAGCTGCCTTATCTTCTCTTCCCGTGAACAGCACAGGGACGACAAAAAAAAAAAGACATTTGATTTATCATTTAAGAAAAATGCATCTAAAATTGAACAACTGAATTAGCTAATTGATTTCTGCAGATGGAATAAAATTTAGATAACCTCACTGAGAGCTGTTACATTTTAACTCTTTGGAAAAACACATTTTTCTATTCTAGTGCTTAACTACAGTTCTARGAGCCTAATTTCAAGCACTCAAAGGAACATTCAATACATTTTTAACTGTTCATTTTTATCTAATTTAGATTTCTGTAATGTTTCTGCTACTTCACACATATAAACCAGAATACGTTCATTTTGGGAAAAAAAAACCAAACAAAAAAAAMCCMAAAACCATAGAAAACAARAGCAAATTACATGGATCACACACATGAAGAGTTAGATTCTGCATGGAGGTCACCTTTGTATCTTGCTTACGATTTGCAAAGTCCAGTTAACTGCAAAGGTTTTCCTAACTGCTCTTATTACCTATATTACTGATGTGACTGCACTCCTACTCTCTGTTTTCCATATTATTATTGAAATTAAAACCTATATCTAAAAACCTCTCTCTACTGTAAACTACATTTTTACGAAACATGTACACCAGAAAGCAGTCTTTACTATGAGGCTTTCAACCTGCTCCTGCCCTCTGGGACGCTTGGCAAGGTCACAGTGTATTAAGGACCTTAGATTTACAAGAATTTCTTCCCTGTTTAGCACTCATGGGCAGACATCACACAGTCACCAAATCCACCACTTGCTGGACTGCTGCTGGAGCTCACTTGGAGGTCAGAGTGAGATCTGAAGACATTGAGCATCATCCTGAACTAAGAGTTTAGCCTGTGACTGGGATGATGATGGGCCCAGAACAAGAAGTGGTTTTGGCTGTTGAACCTTTGCTGTAAAACGGAAATTAAACCCCACCAAGGCACCTGAACAGTTCATCTGCAAAAYAGATTGGTAATTGCCTTAATATGGTTACAAGTAAGACAGTAAGAGAAACAAGAGCCAGAAAACAGAGATGAAGACACAGAAAACAGAAAACAACTAAATGACAGCTGCACTTCTGTGTTGCACTTCACTTGCACTTGTTCTCTTGCACTTCACTGCAAGAGAAATTAAAGTTCGACAATTTCAAAGGAAAGTCTATGCATGGTTTAACCATCTTCCTCTCTTTTGTAGCTATACACCTTGAAAGAAAAATGTTATGGGTTTCTTTCTTGAGAGATATCACCCCTTCTCCTACCCCGAGAGACATGCGCTAACAACTAAAGCAGTGACAATGGAAACACCAATGGTTTACAYATGAAAGTATCTTGTAAACACAACACTGCATGCAATACAGAGGAACATTTATCACATGCTTGACTGAACAGCCACACAAAACCTTGAAACACCAACAAATCAAATTAAAAAGTATGGAAAATGATCTGGACAAATTACTGCAATTAACATTTAAGGCTCAATTTGAACCTTTTCATACATGAAAGAAGTAAAACATAAGTGCCACAGAAAATATGACACTGAGATTAATCCAGATATCAGTACACTGTACTCATGCCAATTCTAGAAGTGAACCTTTTACACATACACACAACATGCACACGTGCTCCGAGCACATCTCAGGTGGCTGTCATAGATGAAATGTTTAAATATTAGCAATATTTTCTTTTAGAATACTGGTATTTTCATTCCAGAATTAAAAAGTATGCTACAATCTTAAAGTTTAGAGTGATATATAATACAATTATACACAAACAGCCATATATTTTTGAAATAAAAATATGTTTATGAATACACATGTGCAGCCACATGTGCATGCACACACAAACATACTTAAGGAGGGAGAGAATATGTACCTATATCTGGATATATCCCTGATATTACTACTGATGTCATAAAAGCATGGAATGATTTTACAAACAAGTTGCAACACAGAGCCATAATGAGTTTCTGAATCGCCAATACTCACACATAACACAGGGCCTGATCATCAGCAGGTGCTGGAGAAGATCTAGAATGTGAAGCATATGATGCAGCATCTTTTTACAATAGCGTTAATAGATATCAATGTCTCATGCTGAATGCAAGAGGCATACTTATGTATGTAAAAGTGTGAGCTGGTTTTTTTTTTTTTCTTCCTCTTCCCTTTTTTGTCCACCTCCACTTCATCTACATCTAACCCAGAAAACATCTGCTCTTTATTATTGTCTGTAGCAGTGATTATTAAGAGGCATGGAATTTGCAATCTCTCTTATTTCTTGATCATGAATTCAGCCCCCCACTTYAGTCAGGTGAATTCTAATTCAGTTTTATAATTATCTAACAGATGCTACAAGCAGCTGCTGCTGAGCACAAAGCACTGGCTATTATTACAGAAATACGAGAGCTCCTGGCAAGGTAGAATGAGAAGTGAAACAGAATGCTAGTTCTGTTACTAATTCTAGTAACGACACACATCTGGTTTTCTGCACACGAAGTGGAAAAAATTAAATATCCAATTCTGAAACTCAGATAACTGATTCTTGAACTATTCAAAATCAAATTTCCTTTACAGAATTAAACAATGCCTTTATGCAGCCGGTAAGAACAGCTTTGTGTTTTCTCTGCAGATACTGTTTGTCACTGAAATAYAGCTTTGGAAGTAAAATGCTTCTGCTTAATCACTTATTGCGGGGCATCCCACTAACCCAACAAAGCTCAGTCTAAAAGTTAAGGTGCAAGTTTTGCAGTAAGGGACTAAGAGGAATGATGCCTAGATGGGTCATATCTGAGCCGCTAGTATACCTTTGTTTTCCAAGGAAGACGCCAAAAAGATTCAACTGAAGTCTTTGAAATGCTGGCCCTCAAATCACAAATGCTCCAAGGCAATGCCTCACATTAGCTCTGAACTGACAAATATGGGGCATGTATCCTTCTCAGAAAACATGAAGAACCATCTTAAGATAAAGCTCCTCATGTCCAAATTCCTGATTTATGCACATATTTGTATCATAATATTTTTCTGGCATCCTGTACTTCTGCAATTTGAAAATTAAAAGTGAAGTTTCATAATGCTGAATAGTTTTATAGCAAAATTATGTTGTCCCAAAAACATTGTCATTTTTCTTGCATGATTTCCTTAGGAGCTACCAAAGGATTTGGTCCTTCTGTTTCTGAAGTGGAAAATAWGGCTCCCCTTTAAAACCTTGTCATAGGAATGCAAAAAAGAACATAAATATGAAAGAAAGGACAAAAATCTTGAGTAAGAGTAAGAATAGCAACTGCTCCTCTTTTGCAGTATCTTTCAGAAATGGTATGCCTTTTTCTCTGGAAAATCTGAATATCCATATCTAAGGCAAGATTTTAGTACTTCAAACATATCTGCAAAAGAATATGACTACAAAACGAAACTTTTAGCCACACAACATAAGATACAACAGCTATAAAAGGATACACACCAATAATGAACACACTTGTATTTTATCATGTATCTACAGCATTAAAAAAAGACTCCTCATAGAAGAAAGGTGCGGCAGCATTTGTCTCTAAGCAGRTATATACACACATGCACACATACAACCAACTTCAATCATGACAGCTGGAGTCATAGTTTGGAAGCCAACAGCAATGTAATTTAAGCAATGTCACTTAATCAACAATGACTCGCTTATATTCCTTACAGTATTGGCAATAATGTAATTCATTATATGAGTATATCCCCTGATTAAGCAGGCTTACATAAAAACATAATTTTAAATGCATGACAGGAATGGGACAGGGAAGTAAACCTACTACCCAYAGTAAAGGTATTATGCTCACCTGTTACCAAAATACTAGGTCTCTTCCAAGCTAGAATACTTCTGGGAAAATATGGAATGCCTTGCTGTCCATTCTGAACTGAGTGCTGACCAGTCACCTGTAACCACACTGGGACTGGACTGATTATTTCAAGGCCACCCTTTCAAATAAGTAGAGGCTTCTATAACCAAGGCCATTCATGCCATTTGCATATCTGATCYGGCCAGTGTTACCACAGAGAAAACAGCCACTGGGTTTTGAAGCTGTAAACCCAGCATCTACAGTTTCGTTAAGAACTTCAGGAACAACCTCATTTCTGGATGGTGCTTGTGGGCAAAGTTAATTCTACAGCCACAACCGCTAGAAAGAATTGTGCTTTCAGGCAGAGTTAAAATTCTGGAAATTGTGTGAACTTGAAGAAATTTTCTCAAGTGGATGAGATTGAGAAGAAAATTCTGACTAATCCCATTCTTTCAATAAAACTAGTCAGGGCTGTAATGATGATGACACTGATGAAAGTAATTCCTAAGAACATCTAAAGCCTCACACACAACTGATTTCATCTATGAAATGTAAGGAAATGTAATCTGAAGGTGAATTATCCATCTGAAGCTGGAACTAGAAGGTAAAGCATGTGTAATAACAAAATTTTCGTTTAACATACTTGCATAAGCAAACAAATTTTGATTATTAGCTTTTTCCTGCCATAATTCATAATCTAGTTTTACCTACTTTATATCTGGTCCAATGAGTGAATGTCGTCTCAGCATAGCCCTTGCTTGTGCATTGGTTAAATTAGTGGTCGACTCTTCATTAATTGACAGGATGCAGTCCCCCACACCAATTCGTCCATCACGACTTATTGAGCCTCCATGGATGACACTGCGAACTATCATTCCCAAACCATCTTTATTGGAACTTACTGTCATTCCTATAGTGAAAACACATGAAAGAATTTATGTCTTTGAGGCACAASTCTGGGTGCAAAGATAAAGAAAAATAATCTGGGGCATGGGGAAGGTAAAAGTCAGCAGACCTGCCAATATGACCAAGCCTGTAAGTGTTGCTCTTACTCTCCCCCTTGGAGACAGCAGCTACAAATCACAAACACAGTAACTTSTTGTCATTTCACATACTCAGCTCAAAATGGAAAAAAATTAAGACAGCGAAAAATTAAAGCAGAAAAAAAGAAAGGTAAAGGAATTGCTTAAAAACCAGTCAAATTCATCACTCTTCTGATGGTTCACTGAGTTTATACACATTTCACTTTCATTTACGACAACTCTTTGGAAAGAAGGCGAAATGATTCAACAGGTAATTAATAGGCTGAATASAAATATACACTTATTTTCAATAGAAAACATGAATAAGATCCCATTGAGAGGCTGCCTTCCTGCTCTCCTAGGTGGGCCATAGCTTAGACCCAGAACAGCAACCTGACCTCTGTGAAAGCCTTCATATTGTTAATGTATACAGTCCTACATTTGACTTTAAATGGTATTCTACCTGTGGCACAGAAAAATACTGCTTCTAAATATTTATACACCCTTTAACTCTGCTTTCTTTTCAGTACTAGGAAATGAGACAGATAGGCTCTTGTCCTCCCCTTTGATGGGGACTTCCATGCTGGACTTCCATGCTGGGCTGCAAATGTCTGTGACTATCTATACATATGAGTTGTCACTGTTATTTTCAGGGCAGTTGGTGCTCAGGAAACAAACACTGCCAACAAGTTTCAGGAAAAACTATTCTTCACTAAGGCAGTGGAAAGACAGCTGCAGGACTGGGACCCTTGAARTACACTCGGTGGATTTCCACTATCTTAAAACTGCTTAATAAAAAACTTTATTTTTCTGAAAAGTAGTTTGAAATTCTGACTAACCTTGCTGCTTGGGTAAGACAGTAGCAAACATTTTTAAGGGTAGTGTAATAGTGCCTTGAAAAAACATCASTCATGCAACAGATCCCCTTTCCCTGTTTCCATGCTGACATCATGATTACAAATCTTGTAGGCTAACATCACACTTTGGACACCTACATGCTCAGGTTAAAAAGGCAAATGCCACTGTAAAGCTGCCAAATGATTTGCACAGGACAATGGCATCTCAGGTCTTYTTCTGCATTTAGGTGCTGTTTTCTTGTCTTTTAAAAAATCACAGCCAACATTTTAGAGTTCCAGCTGTGGCTGGCTTTGAAGAGCTGCTGCAAAAAATTGGTGACACCACTTAAAAGGAAAAAAGAAGTGCCAGTTCACAAGTCTCAATTATTTAGGTGATGCAGCTGCATCTTTCAACATCATTCATAATTCTTGATTTAACTCCTTTTATAAAATTGAATGGTGAAAGTAGTGTAGCCATGTGTGTAAATTGGTCATTGTGCCCAGGCTGGTTCCCCAGACAAGAGCACTCAGACTGGAAGGAAAGTACTATAGTCAAAAGCCAGAAGAAAGCAATATTCATATTCATATTTTGTACATATCAAGACCAGTTTTATTTCTCCTGCATATAATGTCTGCCAATATGCACCCTGCACCAAGTTTGTATTYTCATGCTGTGTTACACTTGACATGAAATTTGCTTTGCATGTTCACGGCACTTAAATACTCATACACATAAATAAAAACCTACTCAATGGAATTAAGAGTTTACTGCAAATAAAACCTTTTTTTAAAAAATCCAGGTGCCTCAAAATGCAGTGACCTGCACTTTATACAGCCTGGCAATGAGGCCAGTAAAGGCAGTACGTAACTGAGCACCTTGTACCAATGAAAGATAAACCATACACCTACATCAGCCTTTTCTACACCTTTCTATTTTGGAGACCCTGATTCTAAACTAGATCCATTTTGAAGGATGGCTGTTTCTTGAAGGTGATAGGCAGCAGTCTGAGCATCCATCAGAAAGCAGTTTATTCTAGGCCAAGGTGCCCACTGAAATGCAGCATCACAGCCATAAAAAACTGACACCCACCTCTGCACAGCAAGGAAATCCTGACTGGGGACTGACTGTATATAAGCATCCAGTGATGCGGACAGCGCATTTCAAAGCATTTGATGAGTTACTGCTAATAGCCAGCACTCACACAAAGTCCTGCCCTACCAATCCCAGAGCGTCTTCGAGGATATACAGCTGGCTGGAAGAAACAGCACCAGGAACCTAACAAASCAAATGAACATGCCAGCCATGAATTGGAGGGATACATCACTGCCTCTCAAAACAAAGTACTCCCTGTGTGGACTCTGGGAGTTTTCTATTCCTGTTCTCCCSCTCACTTTGCCTACAGCTACACCAGAGAGCAGCAGGATAGGACAACGAAAAACATCATCATCTGTTTTGTGTGTTCACTTCAAAATGTGTCTCCAGTAAGCTTGCTGAGGAAGCTGAAGGCATGTAAAAAGTTTGAACTTTCTGACAAAATGATAGCATCACTGAGCCAAAACCACTACCTATWAAATTTATCAAAAAAATGTTCACAGGCAGACCCTGCATCTCCTATCTGATAGACTTTCCAGAGCTCGCATAACTACCCTCATTACACATCAGCTTTCCTTTAAGGATAAAAACATCTCGGGCACTTTGGATAAACGTACAAATTCAAGGCAAGGAAGCAGCTTGTTTAGGCCCTTTTGACCACGCCCAAGGAGCAAGATCATTTTGTGCTTACAAATATTTGAAAGTCTCATCTGCAGCTCTTTGACCATAGTATTCTTCCACAGCATTTCCTGGCTATATCTTGTTTTTCCACTATATCAGTACAGACATTGAAAGATAATTCATTAAAATTGTTTTGTTAACACTTAGGAAAAACTAAACTCCTTTGTGGGAAAACAAATTCTCAGAGACTGAACATTTCATTTTTTTGTTCACAATGACAGCAAACGCATCCAGTGCCATGACACTGAAACAGGGCAAGAGCAGCAAAGAATGAATATCATGTCCCAAAAATATGGAACATTAGTTTTTATTATTAAAACAGGGAACATACAAGGGAAACCAAAAGCCATGTTCCTGAAAAGTTTACAAAAAAATTTTAGCTAACTTACCTAGGCTTGAATTGCCTTTTGCAATAGTGATAGTTTTCTCATAAATGTTTTTGACTGAATTTGCGGGTGTGGAACTCCCTTCCAACGATACAGGGCATCTCTTTTCCATTAAAAGCAATTGATCCTAATACAAAGGAAAATTACATCGGTTCAGATTACAAGACAAAAATATGATTGGCCATACTGATTGCAATTAATCTTATCTTATACAAAAGCTATATGCATAATTAAGTCAGATTCCTTATACAGATATTGGAACAATCAGTTCATCAAAGATCAAACCAACATCATGATTTCTGTTTTCATTCAGGCAATACACCAAATCGAGCACACTGTATGCTTTTAGGGATATCAAAATTAGTAGGATGAATTCAAGGACTTCAGATTCATTCACCACAGATATCTAACCACCTGCCAGTACTGAAGTAACAAATCTTGTAAGAAATTGCAGCTCTTTTAAGCATTTCTTAAAAAAAAAACCCACTGAACAGGATAACAAAGAAATGAATGTCAGAGTAACTGTCATATAAAGAAAGATTATGTTTGCACACTGTAGCAATCACAGGTCAGTTTCTGAGCTGAACTGCACAGGATTGCAAGAACATCATGATGCAAAACGTTCACACCACACCCCTTGGCTTTCTAGGCCTGATTCTAGCTGTGCACCTCCTACTCATATTTATGCCCCTGTGAAGATCAACAGGGGCTAAGAAATCACCCCCATCCTGCCCAGTGGCCACACTGTGGTCCAGYAGTATCTAAGTATGGGAGGCCAGAAAAGATTTGTATGTATCCTTGGATGGCCAGCCTCTGACAAAATACTGTCTTGGAAAGGTCTAAATCCCAAAGTTTTGGTGCAAG
The DNA here is from genome assembly GCF_030028575.1 of Malurus melanocephalus. NCBI lineage: Eukaryota > Metazoa > Chordata > Aves > Passeriformes > Maluridae > Malurus > Malurus melanocephalus. The sequence goes on from NW_026623459.1 coordinate 502,328, forward strand.
CTAATACATCTGATAAACATTAATAATCAAAGAACAACAGGTGGCAGTTGGCCAGTGACAATTTAGGCAGGAAATTCCTTGGTCTAATYATAGGGTTTCAGTACATTCTTTTTGTTATTATCTTTTTTAAAAAGCAAATAAATTTACTTTTCCATTGGGATCAAGCTGTGTGGTAGTAGCAAGGTTTGTATTTAGTGCAATTTCTGATGCTGTCTGAGATCCAGTCCATGTTGATGTATTTTCACTTTCATTCTGGTTGATATCCGAAACATCCAGAGTCAGAAGATCTGTTTTAGTAAAATCATTTGCAGCTTCCAGGCTACTGTCCACTACAGACTTTTCATCCCTCAGTCTCTGATTCACATCCATGTTGTACAAATTCTTCTCAGATACATGGAAATCAGCTGTGGCATTTGGGCATTCCTCTCCAACAGACTGTTCAACATAGGAGACAATGAACAATCATCATTCGTTCATRGTATCATTCAAAAGCATATTTCATGCTAAAACCCTGAACAAAAACTAATCTCATAGAATTTAAACATACTGCAGTACAATCAGAAAGATCAACCTCATCTGCAGTTCCTTACAGGCATTCATTCTACTTCAAGTGAAATTGATTTCTTAGACAATTTTTTCTGCTTTAAAATACCAAAAATCAGTAAAAGTAAGTTACTGTTGAAGGCCAGTTCTACCTTGGTACTCTTCAATAACTCTACTAACTCCAGAAAAGTAACATTGCTTTACACATTCTCATCTAGACATAATTCCAGCAAGCTTTTAAAATTCAAGTATCCAATTGCTTTTCTCAGGTGAATGACCTTTACAAGACCAATGTCTTTACCTTCAGCACCCTTAGCAAACAAAGAGAAATTTTAAGCAGCTCAGGTAAGCATTCATTTATCTGAGCARAAACATATTTAAATTTCTCTTCCTCATAAAGAGTGACAAGCAAAAACTTCATCAAACCTCAGCAAAAAGTGAACATGGGGGATTTGAAGTGTGACAACAGTGAAATACAATAATGCAATTACAGAAGCTTACCAGTTAGTACTTATTGCAAATCTATCAATTATGGCTGCAGTACTAGGATTAAGTTCACCTCCCGTTTGCTTAGACTTTCAAGATTCTGAGGCCCTGCCTTTGAAATGTTTCAAGGGATTTCAACAATCACAGCACTCTGGAAAAAATATTCTCTAGCAGAGTTTTAAAGTAAGTTATTTTAAAAACATGTAGGCTACTAGATATTAAAAAGATATATAAAGTACTTGGAAGTTGGACTTAGCAGTTCTGTATTAATATTAGGGTTTTTTTTCTCTGAAATTCAATAAAAGTAGTCAAAAACAACTACTTCTATCTTCTTAGTTTTTATCCACTGGTCCTATTAATTGTTCTATCTCTTTTCAAAAAAGTTAGGAAAACTTGCTTCCTAGCAYTTGGGGATATTTTGTCTCAAGAGCCTTAGAACTAGTTTCTGTCAACTTTCATGAAGTGCATACATGCTTGTTCTGTCCCCAGACAAGGATCAAAAAAGGTTTACCATTAAATAATTGGTTTAACTAACAGCTGAGAAGATAATTGAGCAAAGCCTAAATACAACTAATCTGCATGATATAATCAATGACATAATTTCCTACCTTTTGAGAACAGAACATGAATACTATCATCTATTTAAATTATTTTATAAGGTTTCAAATACAGCTGGGACATCTACTTTTATGTCTGTTTTGTACCCATTTCCAGATCAGTGAAAACAAGCATCGGATAATATTCAACATTTATTTCATATGCTACGTATACATTTTAAGAGTTACAGCATATGCTCGTTTTTATTTTTGATTCACTCAAAGAAAAGCCAATGCTGTAATTTTTTAAGAAAAACACAATTTMGTAAATTTGTAATCTAGCAACATATGGCCTCACTAGAGCATCTTCATTGGTTTAAGTATGYTTTTCATCACCTATTTTAAACGTGACACCAAAGTGACACTCAGAATCTGCCAACTGCCCTGCAGCCAGAAATGACTGAAATACCTCTGCMTTCTTCATAGCATGCAAAGAGTGCTGTTTCAATTTTCATTGCATTTCCCTTGCTTAAAAAAAATCTTCATTAATGAACAGATTTTCCCACTATGTTTGCTTTGTGAACCATGAAAATGTTACATCATGAGAACTTAATATTCACTTCATACTAGTGTACAGAGATAAACATAGAAAAGTCAGGACCATAATATTAAAAAAAAAACAAACATGTAAACTAAAGCATTCTTTAAATCAATCCTGAAAATAACTAAAGACTTTCTACAGCCTCAACTTGATATAAAATGTAAATCCATTCTCTATCTCACAAAATGCATAATCCATTTAAGTAACAATTACAGAGTTARATAATACAATCTGTCCCACTGGCACAACAGAGATGTGCTCTTCTATGGATTAGGAGAAACAATAAGAAGATGAATTTAGCTTTCCAACCAGCAGCTCATAAGGGCTAAACATATTCCAGAAAGGATAATGGGAGTTACTGCAGGTCAGGTGGGACAGAAAAAGCAGCAGCTACTCTATTCAAGACCAAAAACTGCAAACCCAGTGGCTTTCAAAGATGACTGCTAGGAGAATGGAACTGGAAGGCTTTGGGTTAGCGAAATAAATCTAAAGATTGAAAAGAAAAAAGAACATGAAAAACTATGAAGAGAAACAAAACACAATCAGGTCATTTATGGGTGTGTGACCAAGAACCCAAAAAGCTACTGATCTTCTTAATACTCTTAAATAAATCTTCATTTATTACTTTAAATAAGTATTGCTAGCAGATTTTTGATATATATAGATTTACTTTTAATTACACTATCGTTATGAAAATTTCACTCAAAACCACAGCAACATACTAATTATGAATTTAGGATGCAAATGTACTCTTGCTTTTCATACTRAAATACCATAGAACAACACAGTCATTTTGTCTTGCCACTCTTTTCTATGCTTAGTATGACAATTATATTTTCGTAGCAGTCTGCTCACCACACTTTTAATACTACAAACATTTCACCATATTTTATCTGGCTAAATCATGCTTTATCTAGCAAAAATGCAAGCTTTGCACCTTGTATCTGCCTCTCTCTTCAACAAAGACATCTGCAATAAATCAGCACTACTATAAAAAAAATTAAACTTGGTAACAGAGCATTTTAAACCAGGAAGATATAAAACATTTATATCCAATAATACAGCCTGTTCACACTTACAAACAAAGTTTGTCATCAATATAACCATTCTCCATTTTACCTTTGGAATTGATAATGGAAGACAGAAGCTGTCGTTCACCTCACCGCTACAGGTGCTATCATGCAGAGCTGTCACTGGATCCTGGAAGACATCTCTCTCCAGAGAATACTGTGATTCAAAGGTGGACTCGTCCGCTAGATCTGCCTCACCAGAGTCCACCTAACAACAAAAGCAATTCAATCAGCCAGGCTGTTGCCACCACACCACATAAGCCCCAAACACATGCACACCAGCCACTGCATACWGACTGACACATTTTTTTTCATTCCATGTTTTACGTTGAAATTACATTTGCACAGCGCAGTCGGAAAATTTTCTGCTTCCAGTAACAATCTGTGTCACTACATCTTCAAAGGTTACAAAGAGTATCTGAAGTAAAGTGAGAGTCTGAACTAGTATAAATTGCTGGGCTGAGGCAGGCTCATGCCTATTAATAGAAGTACAAAGTGTTGGGAGAATTCTGCTGCACTGCTTGGTGTCAATATTTTGATTTCTTTAGGGCTTCTTTTTTCTTTTCAATCTTCTTTTACAAAAATTAGCACAGAAAAAATAATGAGCTTTACTTGGTGCCATATGTTGGGAATTTCCCTTGACTACTTCTTACGCTCAGTTATTTTTATATGCTTTTAAAAACATTCATGTGTAAACTGCAGTGCTTTACAGTACATTTACATGAAAAATTCTTTTTTTTTTTTTAAGATTTTCAATTATTTTGCTTTTGATAACAAGATTGCTATGGACATTTCTACATTTCTATTTCTCTTATATGAGGAATAAATTTTTTTTAATAATTTCAGACATAGACAGGGGTAGTATCTTTGCTTTTTTTTTTTTTTTAAATTAAACACATTTTTTTCCAAGACTCATATTATTTCAAATACTAGAATAAAATTATGCCCTAAAGACCCTAACTGATGATGCTTCATATATTACACTTTGACTATCATTTCATATCCCCTGGCAGAGCACAAGAACGTAGCATATGCTAACAAAAATGATCACTGAGTTAGAATTATGCCGGTATCATAAACCTGTATGAAGCAGATGAGTGCACCCATCTGCAGAGGTGGGACCTAACTTGTTTTTCRGCCCCCATGGTTAATGATACTATGAATTAATTAGAGCAAGAGCAACAATCTGCAGTGATTCAACATATTGAGTCCTTTTCTGGGTAAAAAGGATTTTTTTTATTATTATTTCAAGCCTAAAGACTTAACAGCTAATCCAAACTGCTTCTTTGCTGTAAMTTACTCTCAGCTGATCTTCTGGAATGCAAACTCATCTTACCAAAGCTATGCCCCCCCAAAAAAGTATTGTAAGAATTCAGGACAGATTTGTGGAATGTAAAYACAGATCTGTTCATATGTATACTCTGAAAATATATCTTCAGCGGGGTAACTGCACATTTAGTTTCACATTTTGCACATTCAATCAGACAACTGATAGAGCTGCCTGAAAATTTTATTACTATATAATGTATTTTCATTGCTTTTTTAATGAGTTTGATTTCTTTAATATGATGGAAGTCAATATTTTTGGATTTAATAAAATTTAACAATCAGCTTTAATCTGATTGTTTCAACACACCTTTAATGAAAAGCTGTTTAGAATATAAAATTCATGCTTTATGAATGGAGCATGGCAAATACTATGACCTATTAAAAGCATGCAGTCTTGTTTAAAGGCAAGTCATTAAGCCAGCTTGTCATCTGCAAATATGAAAAAAAAGCACATACCTACTGGAAGCAGTAATGCAGATTTTCACTTCGACAAAATCCATTTCAGGTTTTTGTTTAGTTTTGAGTTTTGCTCTAATGAACTAAGATCTGGTGTTTAGCAGAAGCTGCTTCCCCACTCAAGTCCCCAGAAAATGAGGGCTGAATATGAGGTCAACATCAGAACCAGATCGGTACAAATAMCCATGAAAATACACACTTGGAACACATACATATATACATGTATTGTGGCTTGGTCTGTGAGAGGAGGGATTGGGGGATTTTTTTGCTTTTTCGTAGTGCCCTATTTCCTGTGTCTTTTTAATCTGAGTTCTTATTGGTAACCTCTGGGCTATATAAGGCTCTGAACGCTCAGGTAAGCCGCATTGTTTGTACAAGTGAACACCTTTTGACCTTGCAAGTCTCGTAATCACTGATTGATGCTGAAGGCTGAAGAATAATATTAGGAGGAAGTATTTTCAGCTTTCGAGGACAGACAGCACTCCTTGTAAGGCTGGATTACATGCAAAAATGGAATATCAAAAACTTTCCAAGGTAGAGAAGTGATGCATTATGATACATAAAAAAAAAATAAGCACATAAACACATCTCTACACAAAGTTAGATTTCCAAAGGGATGCTAAGTGCATGCAAGGATAAGTTGATAGCCATGCACTTTTGAAAACATCAGCAAAATACCTTTTTTCCCCAAATATCAGCAAAATACCTTTTTTCCCCAGCAATTAACAGATCACAGGCCAGATTCACATCTCATGCAAAAAGACGAAGTCTCAAGATGCCAGTTACTACATTGTCAGAATCCATCCCACCTAGAGTGGATGAATAATGTGGAAATAGCAAACACTAAAAAATAAGCATGGACAGTGACAAGGCAACTCCTTTCACTACAAAATGCAAAGATTGAAGAAATCTATGGTAAGTTGGGCCACTAACCAGAGCCAGCTCAGCAYGGAAGAGGGCTGCATCAGCTGGCCCCTCTTCCTCAAGTGACTGGGCAGTGTAGAAAAAGCAATCTTCCTTAGCAGAGACATAGCCCTCCTCAGGTGATAGCTGCAGAAAGAATGAAGCTCTGAGTCGGATGACTGGACACAGGAGGTGCAGAGTGCGTTCTGCAAGGGGGGCAGGGGGCTGTTTAGAAAGGCAAATGTATTCCAAAGGCAGCAAAGAGTTCATTTCAATCACAAAGTATTCAGTAGGTAAAGAGACAATTTTTCTTTTTTTTTTAATTCAGCTGAATTGATTCAGCTTCACATGATGTTTTATAACACCAAGTAATGAAAAAGGCCTAGCCAGGTATAGAGACCACAACTGAGTATAAGTTAATTTTCAATTTGTGCTCTTAATAGATATATACTATAAGTGTCACCACACCTGCCAACAGAGAAAGAGCCTAACAGCAGAGGTCTTTATAATCTTGCTAGCCAGAGAGTAATCTTATTTAAAGGCAGGAAGACTTCATCCACTCTCTGTTATCTTATTAAAGCCAGGAGGAACAGCCTCAAGAGGACAAAACATAATTCTAACTATAAACCAATAGCTTTTTCCAACATAATTTCATAGTAGGTGCATTTGTCCAGTGCTGCAAAAAAAGCAGTAATTATATGCAAAGTTAATTATTTGGCAAGCGTAGTACATGAAATATTGAAGTGCAAATGCTGTATGTTTACAACTAGCAGGAACAGAAAAAAAACCCAAAACGTGTTTTCTCTTTTAGTGTGACACCTTCTAGAGCATGAAATTTTTGTTTGCAATTAATATGGAGKCTCCAATAAAAATAAATTAATTTAACAGAACAAGTTAAAATATACCCGCTATGAAAAGCAAAGTTTCTGGGAACTTAAACAACAACCACTCTGTCCCACTTTATCCACAAAGAACTACTAATGAAAATATGATATCCACAAGGATTACAAGATTATAAATTCATGAAAAGCAAAAATAACGCCCTAAAAATGCACGTGGGCTTACTACAATAGGGAATTTATCTTCCTTGTATGTATGCACAAATGCTATTCTATTGATTTGAATTTAACCCATCAAGGATGCTAGCTCACTAGCATTCTTCCTGATACACTCTCACAGTCACCACAGGTCTCCTTCAACCTCCTTTTTTGAATTGTTACAGACTATCTTCTAAAAGAAAGCCTGAAATAATCAGTTTGATGTATACAAACTAAAAATTACATGTTTTTTATCATGACCAYGTCCTTACACAAGTGACTTAGGTGTGAAAACTCCTCTCTGGAGAAGTATCAGGACAGTCACATGCAGCATGAAGGCATTCATGCCTTCTCATGGGTTATAATTGTCTCAGCTACACTGACATGAATGGAAGCTGTAACATCTTGGGTGCCATAAACCATCCAAGGCTYCAGAAATGTCTCGTGATCCACAGTGCTGCAAGAAACAGGGTAAAATTCTCTACCCCAGGGGAGGTACCTGGTTGTTCTCATCTAGCCTAAGTGTCTATTAACCCACTAAACTTCTTGTTTCATGCGTTTTCCCCCATCTTGGACAGATCGAGACTGTGACCAGCACTTTGATCAAGGGGCAAAACAAATTGCAACAATCAAGTGTCCTCGCTGGATGCATGGGTGGTGGCTGCACATCTTTCTGCCCTTATTCTTTTTCTTTCTTTTTTTAATACATGTTCTAAAGTATTATTTTTATGCTTTTATAATGTTTATTTCTAACCAAAATGCCTTCATTTTAATATCTGCCAATTACCTTATTCTATCTTAATGTTCTAAAGTTTGCAAGTAAAAGTTTGTTATTGAATCTCTTGAAAATTTTGATGTTCCTCCTGTGGACCACCCAGAATAAACCAAACAACTGGCCCAATAGTAACTATAGGGCATAACAATACTAAATTGTGCAAAACAAAGGAATTGGTAAATTYCAGGCAAATCATAAAAAAACAACTTTATGTTACTATTCTCATGCATTCAGAGAACCATGTAAAGTGTACAATATTATGCTTGTCAACTTTCAGCCCTAAAAGACTCTGCTGGGTGCAAGGTGCTTTCTTGTTTTCTCAGCTGCAAGATAGGTGTGCTAGGTCCTGAAATCACTACACCAGTCATATACTACCCAGGCCACTCCTACATGCAAGGCAGTAGTTAGGCCACCCAGCTGTACCCCAAAACACACAACATGTGTGCTGTACAGGATCAGCATGTACGAGCTGGAGTGACATGAAAAGCACACACTGAACTCCCAAATCCTTACAGGCAATGGTTTGGCAACTCCTATTTTAACTGTTCCTGCTGGGGCTCCTTTCAGTGCTTGCACGGCTTCCTCCAGGCTGCCATTTTCCAAGTTGATATCATTGACAAACATAAGCCGATCTCCAGGAAGAAGTCTGCCATCTTGCTCAGCCACACCCCCAGGAACTAATGAGCGAATCACAATTACAGTATTTGCTGGATCAACAGGATCCTAATTAAATAAAGGGAAGAAAAATATTTCATTTTATTTACACTTGTATATCTTGAGAGGCAAATTTTTATTCATGAGCTTTTACTAACCCAATAGAGTTAGATTAGCAMGAAGTTGTCACTCTCCTCCAGATGAACCTTCAGTAGAAACAAACCGTCCAGTCCTACTGTCCATAAGTTCAGGCCTCCACTTATTTTAAATTTTTAAATGTGRAAATTATTGCTCCTTTGCAGGTGATGTCCAATCATGAATATCCAGCATAAAATACTGCTAAATTGCAGAATGCTGTCCATCCATATCAGAAATTCAAATACTTCCTACTGCAATGACAGTGCTGTAAACACCATCCTCCATTAGACTCACAGGTTTGAGGACAGAGGTGGGCAGTGTAGAATGGAGCAAAGATAACGTGCAGTCTAGCAGAACAAAGGATTTCTTTTCAATAACCATCTTAGACTCCATGATCTTGCTTAACTGAGAAAGCATTTTTCAAGAAGCAAGTTCTTGTGCATTGCCTAATTAAACACTTATATGCGAGAGAAACACAGAGGACTCTAATCAACAAGACAAAAAAAAGTGGTGTTTGCTTTTAAAAAGAAAACTTGCTTTTAAGTGACCATCCCCCAATACACTGATTTTTATAAAGAAAGCTAGCATCCACTATTAGTGTGCTCAGAAGAGGTTGAAGCAAAAATATGTTTTGCCATGTGCTGACATGGACTTCAAATACTCAGGCTCGTATGTGATGTCTCCCTGCAGAGCATCATGTGCAACACGTTGAAGAGTAGTCACTGCTTCATAAAACAGACACTTAACTATGCCTTCACATTATTAGACTACACTGCTCTTTACCTCTGTGGCATAGAGCAATTCTAAGGAGTACCCTGGGGGGCATAATTTACATCTGGAAGTCATCTCCAGATGTAAATTCAGATACTCCGAGGGACAAGAGCCAGCAGAGACCTGGAAAGAGACCTGATCCCATAGCACCTCAAAACAGCTCAGGAGGAGCCTTCATTGACCACAGGCAGAAATTACTTGATGCTAAATTAAAAATTATCCACTGGAAAACTGTGAACAGGARGAATATTTGTTCTGGGATCTTGACCACCTGAAGGCAAGAGATAGGCACTGAGTTCTTCACTGGGACACACCAAGAAATATAGTTAAGATATCCAGGAATTCTGAAGTCAAACACAAAATGAATGGGGGTGTTTAAGCATGTCCTGGACAGACAGCAGCTAAGCAAGGGATTTCAGACTTACAGTTCTGGATTTTAGTAAATCCTGCTTTAAGCATTTAAGTCCTTTATTGGATCTTGCCCTAAACACCTCCCTGCAGGTACAAAATACATGGCTAAATGCCTAAATACACTGGGTACATCATTCATTGTTCCTGAGTCACTAGAACACAGCTTTCTGAAAACCCTAGTATATAATGGATTATCTGTTTTTCTGGCCCACTATTACCATCATCATTAGCAGCAGTAGTCTTAATACAGTAAGAGGTATATGGAATATATGGTATATGTAATATAATTACTGGAATCCCTACCAGCAGTGATTAATTCTACCCTATTGCTTGGTTTCCATTAATGTTCACCCTTAAAACATATCAAACATACTGCAAGATCCAAACAATAAAAAATGTTTTGTCTTCCATATAAAGAAGTGCAGAAGTTACCTGGTAGTCCAATATGCTAAATCCAAGCCCCATACTCCCTTTCTCCAGCTCAATGTGCTGTACTTCTGTTTCCCACATTGCCAAAGGTGAGCTTTGCACCTCTTCCATACTCTGACCCTCATCAGCTGCTTCTAAAGCCATTCCATCTGTGTCTGAAGAGCCAATGAATCCAAGTTCTATGTGATCCTGCGAAAAACAGTAAACATTCACCAATAAAATATAAACACCTGTGACTCTGAAGAGACAAAACTCTCCTTAAAAAAAACAAAAACAACAAGATAAAAACTAAGTGATGCATCTATAAACACAGAGGAAGTGCACACACTCAGCAGATTTAATGAACTCTGATAAACCTAGCACAGAATTCRAACAGCCTTTAAAACTGCTATGCTGCAAGTACATGAAACTACTCACTGGAAAAATATTTACAAAGTGGAATTACTGTCAAACGAAAAGCTTCAAAGAACTTTATTCATCTATATTTTCAAATATACAGGAAATATTTTATTAAATGGTTGTCTAAAATATGCCATTAAACATAATCATACTGACAGTAGTCAGAATATTTAATAAAAGTAAAAACAAACACAAATGTATATACAGATTGTTCTTCAGCCTGTTCTTCACTTGGTTTCATAGAAAAATTTAGAAACTGTACTCTGAATTTGATGCCTTGCTCAGAACTCAGAGTTAAGTGTTTCTCTTTTCATTTAAATGCTATTGCTTTGGATACTACACCCTATGCCATTCCTACATGTTTAGGCTGCCCAGAGCTGCGCTATTACGRGTGACAGATACTTCAGTCATGGAATGCAACCTAGAAAGCAAAGTTCAAAACTAGATTAAATATATTTAGCTTCTAAAGAACATAGAGTTCGGCTTGCCATATCCCTCCATCTCACCAAGAAAACAAGAAATGCAGTACTTAGAGRGACAGCCCCTCATCCTAGTATATTTTTGCCTCTGACCACCCAGGATTCATATCTTCTGGTGACCTAAAAAGTGATTGATAAATATCATTTGCTGTCTCCTATTTGTTTGGTTGCAATTCCAAAAATATTAAAACATATTTAGAACCTTGTAGAACTTAATCTGTTTTGGTTTTGGGGGTTTTTGGGGGTTTTTTTTTTGGTTTTTTTTTTTTTTTTCCCAAGGAAACAATCATTTTCAGTGATTGCTTAAAGACAAAATACCTTTTCTGTGAGTTGAACCTCAGACAGGCTTAGGCCCTCTAATATTTCCGGCTGAGTGACAGGCGGAGCTACTGGACGACAGCAAACCATTGTCACCTTAATAGGCAACTCCTTCAAAATACTGACCACATCCTTGTGGTTTTCTCCAAGCAAAGAGATCTCATTCACCTCAATAAATAAAGAATACACACTAGTTAGAACTACAGAGTGCTTATAATTACAAGAAACAAAAGTTAAAAAAAAAAACAAGCAAACCCAAACTTACTAATCACCTCTTTAAAAGAAAGTAAAGTAAAATCAACAAAAATCCCTATGCTAAGAGACGTTGTCAACACTTAATTTCTACTCATTTTGGGGCTCAGTACCAAAGTAAGTATTGAACTGAATGTATAGTCTTATAAATCAAATGACACCACCCGACAAACAACACATACCCTGCACCCTCATGTTTCTTGCATTCATGTAAAYCAAATTCACATCCTAATTCTAAGAAAATAATTTAGAAAAGAAGTTAGGTGTTAAGTCTCTTTACTGTGTAGGGATAATCCTATTCCATCTTAATGCTTTTGCCACCCATTATTGTTTTGGCTTCAGCTAGAATGGAGYTAATTTATGCTCATAGCTGTGCAGTGCTGTGTTTTGAATTCAGCATGAGAACAATGCTGATAATACACTGATGTTTTGTTTGCTGTTAAGTTTTATTTATCCTTAAATCAAGGACTTTTTGATGTCTCATGGTCTGTCAGTGAGTAGGTACAAAAAAGAAAWAAAGCTGTGAGGGAACATATCTGGGATAAGGGACCCAAAGTGGACAAAGGGATATCCCACACCACAGAGCATCACATCATGCCCCCAGTATATAAACTGGGGAGTTAACTAGAAGCTGTGCTGATCAGAGCTCAGGGACAGGGTCTGGCACTGAGCAGAAGGTGGTCAACAATTGTATTGTGCATCACTTCAGGGGTTTCTCTTCCTTTTTATTATCATTGTTATTATTTACTATCAATATTATTATATTTTACTTTTTTCAACTAATGAAATGCCATTATCTCAGCTTACAGATATTACTTTTGATTCTCCTCTCCATCCCACCGGGATCAGGGCAAGTGGGATGGGTGAGCGAGTGGCTGCATGGTGCTTACTTGCCAGCTGAGCTTAAACCATGGCAGACCTTGGACTCTATCTGAAAGATCATCTACCAGGCTGAGAAATCTATGTAAGCATATGTATGCACGTAAATATATGTAAGTACATATGCAATGACTTCTCATTCACTAACTGGCATGCAGTTAGACCTCCTACACTCCCACGGTCATAACCTATGAGGAGAAAGTTACYGCTCAAAACCCTTACTGAATGCAGACTAAGGTAAGCAGTACTTTTTCTTACTTCCAGCAGTTCGTCTCCACTGAACAGCTTGCCACTTCGTCCAACTGGCCCTTCAGGTAAGATAGATCTGATGAAATGATGACCCACTGTAGCTTCAAGGCTTATCCCTAACCCACTGCTTTCACTAAATTTGTTAACCACAGCCACCTAAAATAAGATAAAGAAATGGTTACATTTGTCGTATCTGCAGCCTGATCTGTCACTTTTCATTTAAATTTACAAGCGAGGAGGTCAAAATTCCAGAAGTCAGAAAACAGAAGTACTGTCATGTGTAATAGAGTCAGTCAGGTAAAAACAGATTCTTTGATCACATAACACTTTGTAATACAAAAGTGGGAACTGCTTATGGTAACAATGTATCTAATAATACCTACTTCTGCCAACATCTACTCCACGCAATTTTGCAGTACCTCCTAAGTTCAGATACCACTTTTCAACTGTATCTACAATATATATTCTATGCATTATTTACATCAGTACAGAAAGGATATGAAGTATCATACTCTAGCAAATGAAGGAAGTTTTGAAGTTCATGTAAAATATTATTTTTTTTCTAAAACACATTTATCTTCTTGAAGCCAGGATATTAATGAAAAAATAGTCATAGGCACAGTAATCTAACAAGTCTATTATGATTTTGATAAAATATAAAATATTACATATCTACATTCAAAATTTATAATTAAAATGATCTCAATATACTAATGAGCATATGTGTAATTTTTATACACGAAGGAGAAAATACAATAAAAACATACTTCTATCCATATGTTGTCAACATAAAGGATGAAGAAATGAAGGGTCTTTAAAAATAGTAAGAAAAAATTTACTCACCACTATTTCATAATTCGGACCCATAATCCTCTGCCATTTTATCTTTGTAGCTGCTTCTTCTGCAGAAGTTAGATGGAAATCTAAAATTTATATTTAAGATTACTGTGACAAAGAATGAAAAAAAAACCCCTAGTCTATTCCTATAATTGATAAAGTATATGGAACATGCACAATAACACAATCATTCCCATGATGTTAGAACTCTTCTAAATGTGACTAAAAGCTTAGCATGTTTAGTCTCACCAAGCTTGGCTTAACCAGAGGAAAAAGTCACAAAACTGTATTAAGATTCCAACCATGCAAAACTGCATATTTTGAAAGACATTAAGTTCAATCAAATAGTTTGGTGTATGCGGCTGGGAAAAAAGGATACATATTTACACCAGACTCAGAGTTGAGTCAATTTTTTGCAATTTTTCAATATAATAGGCACAAAGGAAATGAAAAGGTTGCATGCATGTCCTGGGCATGTATTAAATCTGACTACAGGTGGGCTAATCAAACTGATTCAGGGTGATAGCCAAAGTACTTATAAAAGTAAACTGCAAACTGGTACTTTCAGACAGACACTGCAGAGAGAATGTCCAAAAACACAGAGTTTTTTTCTTTTCAAAACCACAGGCACAACCATTAAAGACTTTTCTGAAACTGTAAGCCCTACAGGTCAGTGGCAGAATGCAAGAAGTCCAATCTCTTTTTATTTTTTTCTTTTTTTTCTCTCTTGCTAGACTCCCATACATGCACACATACAATGACATAAAATTATAATAGCTAAAGAACAGCAGTAAACTTGAAAAGGAAGGACAGAGAAAAGGTCCTTCATGAAAAGTGACAGGTTAGGCAGAAAACTGTGGCAACTCTTAATTTGATTGAAGTTTATCTGCAGGTTTGAAAAATAGAGAAATGCTTTGTTCCTGCCCATTTCCCCCTCATTCACATTGTCTAGGCTCTATGGCAGAAAGCAACTCTTAGATGGAAGAGCCAACAAACACAGCAGATTTAACAGGATTCTCCAAATTCAAGGTCCATGGTCTGGGCTTTGTCTACAGTAAATATCAAAATCAACTCTTCTGATGTGAAAGCCTATCACAGGCAAAGAGAAGAATCTTCCTTACAAAGTTCTCGAATCCAACTGATTTTACTAAGAATATAAAATTACTAACAGCCTCAGATAGTGTTTTATGTCTAGTCATTGCTCAGAAACAATGCTAAGTATAAAGCCAGATGTTGCATGGCATTCAGAAGCACAATACTTTCACCAAAGCCAAGACACAGAAGTATCTAAAGGAAAGATGTTCAAAAAATTCCTTCAGCTACCCATCCSAGAAAATGCGAAAGCATGAGGTATGAAAAGACACCTATTGCAGAACTTTTCATCTTTCCCTCTTGCTCTGGAAGCACAAAGATGTTACAAAACACATCAAGTTATGTCTGAATTTGAAAAACATATCATCACACAGGACTTCCGAAACACAAAACAGGAGTTCAAGCAGGAAAAAAATACCCATCAGAAAATAAGAATTTCTACAAAGAGTATGGGAAAAATCGGAGGATATCAGTGCAGCAGAACTGACTGAATTTCAAACACTATCAGAGAACGCCGACTGAAATAAATGCAAGCTCAGGAATTTGTGAAAAGGAAATTCATCWGAAGATATAGAAGTCCTGGAACTGTAGCTGAGCTGATTGTAAAGATTATGAATAATTGGGAGAAAAAAGGTTTTTTTGTAGACTAGACTAAAAAGATATGCAAAACTAGACTAGCAGAGGGCTGAGCAAGTAGCCAAAGCACACTGCTTCATGTGACATCTTTGGCATATAATTATTTTCGCACATACAGGAGTCATGCTCCTGCAGTACTCATGATCAAGAGTACCTGATTAAATGTATGACTGTTTTGACTTTCTAGTTCTATGTCAGCTAGAGACCACACAAAAGATGGAAAGACACAAAACACCTGAGATCTTTGTATAAGCACACAGAAGTGCACTTTCACAGAATAAAATATTAAACCTTGAGAAGCTGTTTCCTGTTGTTTCACGTCGTCTCCAATATTTACAACACTGGCACTGCATGGTAGTGATGGGGATCCCTGTTCTGTTTCATTGTTATCTGAAAGAGAAAAAGAAGTATTTTCAGGTATTTAGATATTTTATATGTTGTAATATTCATCAAGCTCACAGGTATGTTTTGGGGCACCAATTCTCTCTCCCACTGGACTACAGAGTACCCATATCTGGCAAATGGAATCTGTCATGGGGTCCCAGAAGAAACACCACA